>NW_026057584.1:31387002-31578878 GCF_023721935.1 Panthera uncia | reverse complement strand
TTTTTTTTTTTTTGGGACAGAGAGAGACAGAGCATGAACGGGGGAGGGGCAGAGAGAGGGAGACACAGAATCGGAAACAGGCTCCAGGCTCCGAGCCATCAGCCCAGAGCCTGACGCGGGGCTCGAACTCACGGACCGCGAGATCGTGACCTGGCTGAAGTCGGACGCTTAACCGACTGCGCCATCCAGGCGCCCCTATCCTATTTTCTTAATTGGGTGGGCGGGAGAGCGAATTTCCACATGGAGCAAGTAGATGGGCACAGGCTGTATAAATCCCATACTTGCAATCTTTGGCAGGGATATGCACTGCCATTATGCCTTCTAAATGTCAGCTGAGGTAGAAACCGGTTCCAGATCTGAGAGGTGCCAGACACCTGCTCCCTCAGCTCCAAGATGTGCTTTGGCTGGGAGGTCGCCCCTACACAACCCTTTCTCAACACGCACTGGTCCTCTGAACCCAGGAGCTGTTTAGAATGCGGAATATGCTCAGATTTCCCTTCCTTCTCAATGCCCACATTCCCCTCCTACAATTTGCTTTTCTGATAGGAGGCTTAGCTGGGCATCTATGCTTTCATTTGGTACCGAAGTTCTAGAAATTTCCGAAATGCCATCTTTTCTGTGGAAGGCTGTGACCTTTCAAAGAGCCAAATGCCTCAGTTAGACAGTAGCAACTTTGAAGACCACCTTTCTTACAAAAAAAAAAAAAGTTTTTAACCTAGAAGAGAAGCTCTGCTGACAAGCTGCCTCATGAGGGAGAAGCAGGAGGACAAAGGTAATCGACAGTGATCACATTCTGGGTTATTTTCATTTCTTTTCACAAGCAATTTTTATAAATGGTTTTGTTTACCTTTTCTAAAATGAGCGTGGGTACAGCTATATCTAAAATTCAATGCACCCAGAAATTTGAATCCCAGGAGGGGTGGTCTGGCACCCAGAGCTTTGTTTGTGGAATATGGATTCTTTGTGACTACCTTAGCCTCCAAATCCATCAGGCTAGGACCTAAGACAGTAATAGCTAATTTATTGAGCATTTACAAGGTTATCAGACACTAGTATCTCCCTCGTACTTCTAGAAGCCCTATTAAGTAGGCAATGTTATTATCCCTATTTTACAAATGCAGAGAGTAGGAAAGGACATGGAAAGGTTAACTAACCTGCTACTTTGGGTCAGACACTCTTCTAAATGCTATGAAGCACATAACATGTATAAACACGTTAACTCACAGTGATCCTGAAGGTGCGTAGTGAAGGTGTTCAGAACGAGTGTCCCCAAAATGTGCCAGTTTCTCATGTTGGACTGTTTGGAGGTGAAGGCAATCAAGGCCCAGCAGACTCAAGAAAAACTTTTACCTCCCTCGGCTACCTAAAAGGATATAGATAGGGGGCCTGGCCCAGAATGAAAACTATTACCAAGAGATTACTTTTTTGTGTGAATGACCTGTCTGGATGGCAGGACAAACATCTAACTACCAAACATCTGCTTTTCTTATTGTCCTGTGAATCACCCCCCTCCCCTGGTCCCTTTCTCATTCCTTAGCTCAAGATGCCACATAGGCCTCAACTGCCTGGCTTGTCCATGGTGCTCCCACATATACATACATAATCACGTTTGTTTTTCTCTTGTTTATCTGTCTTATGTTAATTTGATTATTAGGCCAGCCAAAAAACCTAGAAGGATAGAATAAAACATTTTTCCTCGCAACAGTGGTATTATTATCCCATTTTACAGATGAAAAAGTGGAGGCACAGAGAAGTTGTCCAAGGGAACACTGTAGGGGGGCTAGGATTTAAAACCTTGACAATGTAGTTCCAAATTCTGTGCTCTTAGATAGGATGTTAAATTACCTCTCACATAGTCTTTAATATTGTCCTTTCAGTCTTTATTTTCCTTAATAAATATTTCTTAGGGTTGTTATTAGGATTATGTCATATACTCTACGTGAGGAACTTAGCACAGTGCCCGCACGCAGTAAAATACCACGATAAATATTAGTTACTATTATTACTAGTTGTAATAACGTTCACGCTGCATGACTTTTTCCCAGTGGGAAACAGAATGAGAAGAACACACTTTTATCTACCTTAAAGCAGCTGTACAAGAGCACCCAGCTACAGTTACTAAAACCTCGTTTGTGTATGACGAGGAATACTGATAAACTCTGTACTATTTGCCATTCTTCCTGTGACTGTGAAACATGGCAACCATTTCTCTCCTTTGCAATGCTCATTCGTGGCAAGCTTCAGAGCCAAAGAGCGAGTGGAAAAGAATAAGGAAGTTCTGTTAGATTTTAAGTAGGGAAAAAAGTAAGAGCCTCTTCATTCATCTCTATAAATACGGATCATAATCCCACCTTATCTAGTACTCAGAGACTGCGTGAGCCTCCAGTGAGATAGCAAATATGAAGACGCTCTGAAAACCGTGCACTTGAATCAAGCAGTATCATCCGTAGGGGATGGGGGCCCGGAGAAATCCCAAACGTGCACCAGTCACACACACACTGTAAGCAAGGAGAGCCGCCCTGGGGGCCTCAGACACGGGCTCAGAGGCTGCCGGAAAAAAGGTAGCAAGTCTGGGGGAGGGAAGAAGAGAAGCTGTGCTTCTTGGAGACCGAAAGGGGAACTGCATGAAATCACGATGGCAGGAAGAGAGGCTACCGCCCAGGGGGCAGGTACCAAGAGCATCCAATGCAGGAATGTCTCACACTTCCTTGGGCACAGCTGCAGAGGGCCAGCCTGGAGGGCCAGCCTTCCCCCTGGGGCGGCGACAACACCGGGGCACAGTTGCTGCGACAAACCTCTGGGGCAGCGGGTAGTCAGCAGGCAGCACATTCCCAGGGACGTTATCCTGCCGCCGGAGGAGCCTCGAAGCAAACTGTGGAATGTAGGACTTCAAGGACGAGATGAATGTGTTTGAAGGCTCAGGCAAGCCCACCGCCAGAAGGCTTACAAAGAGCTGAGAAAACGCAGAGAAATGGCTCGGAGAGGACCCATTATGCACAGCCTCAGCGACATGCCATTGCTCTCCGTTTTTCACCAGTGTCTCAATAATGACAGATGAGGAGACACTGGCAGTTGATGCTTAGTGGAGTCTCAGACATGTGGCAGGCAGAAATTCCTGTGTGACTCTGTTGCTGGCCAGTCCACTAAGCGGGGGAAAGGATTTGCAGAATGGGGTAGTTTGAAATCTTTTCGACAGCATCACCAACTAAAATATTATACCCCGGCAAATTTCTTCCAGCTTGCGTTTAGAGCCAAGTCTGGAAGAACGCATTCCATCAGCCAAACCGATGGGTGTTAGAGTACTTGCAAATAGGCTCATTTGTTAAAATGGCAAATTGTGATTTAGTATCCTTGGAACTGGCCAGATTAGCAAATGAGAATGCTTTCTAATGATAAATTGTGCTAATTTGGGTTTCATTGGTCAAGTGAGCTGTTACTCTGTATTTTACAACCAAGTCTGACAACAGGAGTTACTGAAGACGTTCCAATCATATTTTGGGGGAGTGTTTCTGCCAGAACTCCAAACAGTTCAGCAGTAACAGTTGCCTCAGATTTCCTTTTAATAAACAAAGTTATTTTGGCATGTTTATGCTGTGTTCCTTGCGGATTTTTGGAGATCAGTTCTAGCTTATTTGGATACACTGCTTTGTAAGGGTTCGTGAATATCAACACACGGATGACACATAAAATAGAATGCCATTTATCACATACACTTTTCAAAGTTATTTTTTTCCACTTTTAGGAGAAATGCATGAACGATAGAGAAGATACATAAATTTATAAAAGCAGCACAATTAGTCCTTATTTGTTTGGTAGTAAAAGAAAAAATCAGCTCAATCTGTTTCACTGGCTCATGTAAGGAGGAAATCCAACTGGAGTGGATGGCTTCAGGCATAGCTGGTTCCAGGAATTAAGCTGTGTCTCCTGTGTCACATGCTGTGGGAAAAGCAGACAAAAACTCTGGCTGCACAGTTCACTACCAATAGGCAGAGACAAAACAATAGCCCATATTTCCATCACTCAAAACAATCATGCTTGATATTTTGGTATAATTTCTTATCTCTCTTTCAGGCACATTTTACCTTGCTTATTGATAAATTTTCAAACAAGCCAGTTAATGTGCCCTGAAGATGCAGTAAAGAGACGCGTGCATTTTCACATCAGTGTCCAGACACTGACTCACAGTCTTTGCAGGGAAATGTCAGAAGGGCATGTGCGCGATGCCTGCTCGGGCTGTCTACAGCTGCCACTCTTTGGTGACAGCACTTTCCAAAGAAACTCTCTACAGTGATGGAAATTTCCTATATCTGCCTATCCAGTGATTAGTCACTAACACACTGAACGCTGTAAATGTGGCTAGGTGCCACCTAGGAAAGAGAGTTTAAATTTTGTTTAATTTTGAGAAATTTACATTTAAATAGCCACATGGGACTACTGGCTGCCATAGGGGATCATGCAGGGCTCACACGAGTTCCATGAGGAGAAGCCACCGCTTAAACATGAATACACGTCCTTCCCCTCTACGGATAATAGAAGTATCATCGAAGGCTCAGATGGGAAAAGTCTAATGGAAAGACATTTTAATAAGCTTCCTTGGTAGCTCCTTTTTGTCCGCAAGTGAGGTCCTTAGCTCTGCTGCAGGCTGAAGCCCTAGTCTTCCTGCTCACCCAGAGCCAGTCTTGAGTGCCTGCTTCTCACTCACACAGCACAGTTCTCAGGAAAGTTCACGGGTTTTCCAGCACTGTCTTGATTTACAAGTTATTTCCTGTTTTGTTCTGAAGAGGCAAATATGGTGTGGAGGCTCAGGAAGGTTAAGGAAGAGCCTGTCTGGATCACAGAGCATATCTGTGAACATCCACAGCTGTAAACACACACACACACACACACACACACACACACACACATAAACGCACAAACAAAAACAAACAAAGAGCTAAAAAGGGTGACGTCATGGAGATTTTAGGGTTTCTACTGAAACAGAAATGTGTAAGTGTTGTGCCATGACTCTTTTCCTCCACATTTTCTTATCTGTTAGTGAAGGTTTGCAGTCCTTTGGCAATTAAAATACAGAACCTATCACTGTCACCGTGGCATTTATTTTATCAGCGTCAGCGTTGTAAATACCCCAAGTGATGCAGCAGAACCATAACCTTCAAGGAGTGGCTAACACAAGACTTCCACGGCAAGCGGATGATTTAATATGATGGTCTCGGAGATACAATAGCGAAACCTCTTTGGGAAGATCCATGATAATGTGAAATCTGTTACGTGCCTTCTGTTCTAGATTTCAAGCGCTTAACAGCCAGGGACCCATCTGTCTACTGCCCAAGACGGTAGACTCCTTAGGAGGCCAAGCAGGAGCCTGAAGGCAGGGCTGCCTGGCTCTGAAGTCAGTGTGGTGATGGCACCAGCCCATCACATCTTCCCCTGGATGACTTGGTATTGCCAGCATTTGGAGGAGCAAAGAATCGAGGGGACGTTCCCCCAGAGAACGTGACCGAGGGATTCAACAGGCTTTGCTCCTTTTTTTCCCCAGTATGGTCAACACCGACGTACTCCTGAAATATTGCGCTCCTGGAGTCTGTTTGATAACAGTTGTGTTTTTTGTTTTTGGATTTTTTCTCAGTCATAATGTGAGCAATATCTGAAGCGTACAAGGCAGGGGGTGACTCTGTGGCTCCGTCGGTTAAGTGTCTGACTTCGGCTCGGGTCACGCTCTCACCGTTCATGAGTTTGAGCCCTGCATCGGGCTCTGTGCTGACAGCTCGGAGCCTGTTGTCTGCTGCAGATTCCGTGTCTCCCTCTCTCTCTGCGTCTCCCCTGCTCGCCCTCTGTCTCTTTCTCTCTCTCTCTCAAAAAGAAACAAACGTTTTTTAAAAATTAAAAAAAAAAAATCATTCTCGAAAAAAAAAACAAAAAGGAGAAAGAGTACCAGGTGCGTGCTGGTTAGCCCTACACAGTGTCATGTTGCCCAGTGTGCCTGGCATTCTACAAGACTCTTCCACGTGAGCTCATGCTGCCTTTTCTGAGTTTCCCTGCCAAGGGGGAACCAGACCACTCACTCTCTCTCAACCCCTCTAAGCCTCAGTCTTCATGTCTACAATGGAGATAACCATGCCACCCACCTCTTAGAGCAGGAGTTGGAAAACTATGGCCGATGGGCCAAATCTGGCCTGGCATAAGGCAAATCTAGCCCTGCCAATTCATTTACTAATTGTTTATGGCTGCTTTCACACTAGGAAGGCAGAGCTGAGTAGGTGTGACAGAGACCATATGGTCCAGAAGACTTTCTAGGAAAAGTTTGCCAATTCTTGTTGTGAGGACCATAGCATATAGTAAGTGCTCAATAAATATTAATAGCTGGTATTATTATTGTCAGGCTCCTCTTCTTTTCTCTCTTCCTCTCCCCCAAACTCACTTCCATAAGAACATTGCTGAACATTCTTCATGCTATCGGTGTCAGTTCTATCCTTTCTCTTCAGATCAAAACTGCTCTCTCACCCTGAATTCTCTAGCTCCAATGGAGCGTGCTTGCCTTTATCAAGCAGGGTTCGGGGTCCCCTCAACTTTGCTAAAGTCATTTCCCTATCCAGTCGCCCCACTGCTTTGGCTTTAGCTTCTTGAGTACATGAGGAATGTCCATGGTGTATGGTTATATAGACTGGACATTGTTCAGCCATGTTCAGGGATTCTACGGGTGCTTGGATACCAGCCACAGCTCTTTGTTTGGTCCTGCTTTGATTTCTGCCCAACTCTCTCACTGTTCTTCTGTTTGGAGAGGAAACCTCAGTGGCTTCTGTTAATCTTCTCCTTAAGTTCACATCCCCACTGGGCAACCACCATCTTTTCTTTCCCCTGGTTGCCACTCTGACCTGCTTTACCCTCTCAACTTAAAAGACTTCTTAGAAAAAAAACACACCAAGTTTTACCTATGTCAGTTTAAAAAAATTTTTTTTTAATGTTTATTTATTTTGGAGACAGAGAGAGACAGAGCATGAATGGGAGAGGGTCAGAGAGAGAGGGAGACACAGAATCTGAAGCAGGCTCCAGGCTCTGAGCTGTCAGCACAGAGTCCAACGCGGGGCTCGAACTCACGGACCGTGAGATCATGACCTGAGCCGACGTCGGACGCTTAACCGACTGAGCCACCCAGGCGCCCCATTACCTATGTCAGTTTAAGTCAGGAAAGTGAAAATTCGGCCGCAGGGAGTTTGAGCCCTCTCATTCATTTCTCAAGAGCTCCTTGTGCAAGGACACCACCCAAGTGGGGATTCGTAGGCTTTTATTGCATTCTTGATGAAAGACAATATCCCTTCTTGGGAATAGAATGATGAGGGGGTGGGAGTGGGTAGCTAAAAGCAGTCTCTGAATCTTATTTTTAAATCCAGCACTTGGCCTTCCCTATGTTCTGTATACATGCAGATATTTCTATCCCACACTGTCAAACCACTTCTGGACCCTGTCTCAGTTTAACAGGCAAGGTTGACATACTAATTCTATTCCACATGTTATTGTGTATCCCATATTCTATTGTTTTTTTCTTCCATCCTTTTAGAATTCTATTTATGTTCTTGTTTTCACCAAATGTTTCGGGCACAATAGAGATTTTGGTTTTGGATGTTCTTACAACTAAAAAAAGATGGCCTCACCGTTCCCAGTCACACAGGGGCAGGGGTTTTGACAAAAAAAAAAGTCAACTTTCAGACTTAAGATAAAGATGTTACTTCGGAGCAGTTGTGTCCATGTTTTGGGAGTTTGTGGGTGGAGGAGATGGTAGGGAATCTCTGGGTGTTTTCTGCAAACTCTCTACAGCTGTCAAAGATTCTGACATACCTCAGTTCTGATATACTTGTCTTGAAATTAAAACTCTTTATAGACTAGGAATTAACTCTCCTAAAGACTAGAGATTAAGTCTGTAGGAACCTAAGGTTTGTTTGGGTAGCTCCAGGGTATTGGGAGTGTGTTTTAAAATTGGAACAGTCACTTTCTTTGCTCAGGAGGCCTTTTCTCCAGCATAAAGATGACGAGGAGAGACAAAGGAATCACAGCCATCATGCAATCCTATTTTGCCCTCATCAAGCAACCTCAAAACACCAATAACAAATTTTTGAACTATGAAGTCCAATTTGTTATAGTTGCATTAAAATTTGCTGAGTCTCAACTCAAACTTTCCTTGGCTAGACATATAAAGAATGTGAAATGTGACTCAGCCCTCAAGGAGGTTGAAGTGGATCGAAAGCCATTTCCAATGGGAGATTTTTTTCCTCCTCTTCGAAAAGGGTTAACTTTCATTGTGGGGGGAAATTTTTTAAAGATCCTCACACAATATACATTAAAGACAGTTTGCTCATGGAAAGCACACAAATTGACAGTCTTAAGTGAATTTTCTCTAAAGGGACTTTTCCCTTTTAAGAATTTCTAAAATGTGACCCCACAGAATAAAAAATTTGACCTAACCCACCATTAGTCTTGGCTAATCCAAATCCAATTTAGGTCTATCCAAGATGTGGCCAGTGTTCTCATCCTCTTAAGTCCTTGAATAAGACAATTCCAGAAGTTTAATCAAGAACCAAAATTTGCTCGTCTGCCCATACAAATCCTAAAGTGATCTCAATATATTGGATACATACGCTTTTTCTCAAATTAGATTGCAAGTCTCTGAGATGGGGGAATGATCTTTTTATCCCTTTGTATGCTCCCCTCTTCCTAAACACCCCCAAACTCTTAGTGTATATTTCTTAGGAATAATAACATAAATGAAGGCTTACTATTTGCCAGGCACTGAGTGGTTACAGGCATTACTGCACTTGTTTCTTACAATTACCCTTGGAGATATGGAAACTGAGGGTTAGGAAGGTTAGAATAATTGCACTAAGGCATAAAGCTAAAAAGTGGCGGAGCGAGGATTTGAATCTAGGCAGTCACAACAGAGAACACACATGTTGAACCACCATGCTGCCCGGGCTCCCTCATTGCTCTCTGGCTAAGCTGGCCAAAATGCCAGAGGTGCTCAATGCTGGCTTGTGGAAGGAGAACACTTCTCCCCAAGAACACTTGAGAGGCATCATCAGTGAGCTTCTGTGCTGTGCTAATGAACGTCTGCAGCATCCCTGTGCAACCAACTGAGTGTCTGGCCACCCAGTTTCACATATTCTGTTGGAAGTGCACTCGATCGCATTGTTATAATCTGTGCTTTTTTCTTCACAGTCGTCCAAAGAGGCAAATCACTCACAATCTTCCTTCAGAGATAAATACAAGGCAGAGAAAGAAGAAGCAGGTCAGCCGAGTTTAGGAAGAAAGTCAGTGGGGAAACCAAGGTTGCGTCTGCACCCCTTGATTTCTCAACAGCCTCTTAATTCAGACTTTTCCCCCCTCCAAACAGATACCCAGACAAGCCTTGGTGAAAACACAGGGCTATGAGACCACCCCCCCCCCCCAAAGAAGCAAGATAAAACCACAAGAAAAAAAAAAGAACGTGATATAAATGCAGGAGAAGAAATGACAAGTCATATGCTAGTCTATTGGTAAAAATGTTTTAAAGTATTTTTCTATGTGTACCAATCATGTGGAATGTTCTTGGGATTCTGACGCCACAAGAGTTCTTTGTGCTAATACAGTTTCAGATATATAATTTACAGTAGAGTAAAAATCCCTTTTTTGTTTCCTTCAAAGAGGCACTGTGTGAAACTGTTTTCCATATTGGGAGATTCTTGAAAGAGGTCCATTACACCCAATTAAATGCTGGTACTTACAGAACATTCTTTGCAACACATCTTCCGCATTTTACTTAGGGTTATTACTTGGGTGGCCCAACTATCGTTGGATTTAGAAGGTCTATGTTGAAAGGAGAATATGGAAATGGTCCTGGAAAGGAATGATATATTTAGGATCCTCTAAACACTGTTAGGTATATTTAGTATATCCACTTAATGCTGTTTTGGGTGATTTATCGTCTGGGTTATGTTCTGCTTCTTAGAAATTATTCCAGTTATATTTCAAATTTTAATTTGCAAAATATTTTAAGAAGTACAAAACAAACAGAGGCGGGTCCAAGTTTTCTCAGACGGCTGGAACAGTGATAACACAGATTCTGATACAAATTCTGGGCACAAAGTGGGCTTTAGCACCTCTCTACCTCTTCATAATTTTTCACTATCTCTGGCAGTATGAGAACGAAGACAACTTGCTGAATTTCAAATGTCCTTCAGTAACTGGAACATTGCATTCTAATGCATTTTGATGAGTCAGATTAGTTATTTGTCACATATGTTGGTAATGCAAGGAAATGTATTCAGTCCAGAAAATTAATCCAGGCAGCCAGCCATGAGCAGATGAATGAAAGTGACCAAAAGCAGATCGGAACAGAGGGCTGAGGAAAGTATTTTTAAGGAGGCTCTTCGGTAGTCACATCCTTTAAATACTGACTAATAGATTTAAGAGGTGAAATCTCCACCTTTTTTGTGAAGAAGGCAGAAAACTTTTCTGCATTTGGGGGACGGAGGGGGTGCACGGAGATACTGCAATGATAAGACTATATAATTTTTTTCCTTCCCTGGATATATATATCTCACTTCTAGGACACATGTGGATTCCACTAACCTGTGGAAAGAAGGAGATGGGGGAAGTCTCTGTTGCCAGCAAGCTGTTTACTAGAGATTAGAAAGTGTTAGGATTCCCTGACACAGCTGGCTGGGGACCCCTTGCCTTGGAGATCAACAGGAAAGTGAAAAGTCTGGGCAAAATTTTGCTCTGTCGCTGGTCGCCTTTCTCCCACAGCTGAAAATGACATCGCCCTTCCCGGGCCGTCGACATGAGATAGTGTCACATCCCGAATGAGATCACTAGGTCATAATCTCATCCTCAACCTGATTTTCTTGGCCTGTGTGACCATTACTGGGGGAAGAGGGGAAGGATGAGCATGGGCTGAGCAAAGCCATCCCTTTAATTAAGCTCACGATCATGTCGCCTTCTGCCCTGATCCTATCGGATTTCAGCAGCTAAGCAGGCTGGGCTGGGGTGGGAAATTACGCTATCTGTGGCATGTAGTACTGTAAGGTGTAAGTTGAAGCCTTACACTCCTGGCCAGGTGTGTGTTGCTTTGTGAGTTTGCAGAAAAGAACATTAAAAAGGCAACGATCCTAATGTGCTTTGGGGTCTCGGAGAGGTCGGCGTGACAGGAGTGAGGTGTGCTTCAGGACCCGTATGCTGATACCCCAATGAAGAGATCCCTGGAGACAAAGCTTCTCTGTCCAAATCAGACAGGACCTGCAGTCAACTGAGAGAAATTCCAGCCTTCTCAGATGTCAGGAGAGTGGAAACAACCATCGAGATTTAGTACGTAGCGTGTTGTCTCTGGCACACAAATCCCCAGTCTTGGCTGAGGAAATGATTGAAGTTCTTAGGGCTTCTATGGCATGTTTTAGTCAGTCAGATCTGATGAAAACTTGCTGAGACTGATTCTGGATATTGCAAATCTCATTCAGGGGTTATGAAACTATGATGCTATTTTCCTGGTTTGCTTGCCAGAGTCACCTTCTCTTTCGACAAGGAGCCCTTTACCACAGCCACCTGTGACAGTGACCCTGAACCCCAGCAGGGGACCTCAGAGACTGGAGGATGTCTTCTGCTTGGCTAGAGGCAGTTCTAGAAGCAAATCGTGCCTACCCGTCTCCATGTCTTCATATTCTTCACACCGGAATGGTAGTGTCAAGCAATCTGAGAAAAAACAAGGTGGTTAATTGAGAAGAGTGAGAGAGAATATCTATTAACTGCTACTCCGTCTAAAGAATGTCTTCCCTATGTCTGGCTTTATCATCTCTTTAATCCTTTATGTCTTCAGATTTCTGGAAGCAAGTTCCAGAGTAAGAGTCTACCGTTATGGACTGCCTTCCCATCCCTTTGTTCCTGGCAGGGGAAACTGTAACTGTTGGCATTTTGGTCCAGTGAACCCTCTTGCCCTTGGCCCTCCCTCATCCTTGGCAGGGGGAAAGGAGGAGGGAGACGCCAGGTGAAAGGGGAAGAGAGAATGGATTATGACTGTAAGACACCACACCCTGGACTTTTCTTCACGGGAGTTCACTATGCACCATGCACAGACCAGCAACAAGGCACGTGGACGATAACTTGTCACTTTACTCTTTCACTTTATTGGCCCTGATCCATTTTGATCCTGCCTTTCTTTGGGGCCTTAGGCTTCCCTCTTGATTTAGTTTTGGAGTGCATTTGCCAGAACCAGCAGAGAGTATATTTTTTTTAATGTTTATTTTTGAGAGAGAGAGAGAGCTAGAGAGAGAGAGAGAGAAAGCAAGCAGGGGAGGGGCAGAGAGAGAGGGAGACACAGAATCTGAAACAGGCTCTGGGCTCTGAGCTGTCAGCACAAATTCCAACATGGGGCTTGAACCCACAGGCTGTGAGATCATGACCTGAGGCGAAGTCAGATGCTTAACTGACGGAGCCACCCAGGCACCCCAAGAACCAGTGGAGAGTATATTTTGAGACAGGGCTGGCTCGTCTGACAGCAGCCAGACCTGTAATATATGAATACAGTCATCCCCAAACTGTGGCCTGACAAGCAGGAGGGACTCTTCCTCTGCAGTTTACTTCTAGAAATCTGAAGAGGTACAAGATTAAAGGAGATGATGATGACACCAAATATATAGAATTAAAATCTGCCCTTTCTCTCATCTTACCCTCTGATCTCCTACTAGCGCCTTCCGCTGGATACAGCCAATCACTAAGCAGAGGGCAAGGGAACCCACCTCTGCCATCCCATCCCCTTCTGGGGCCCAGAACAGGATGGAAGACTAGAGGCGCAGGTGAAGAACATCAATAGAGTCCACACACACGTTTGGATGTTTTGTTGGCTTGTGTGATTTTTTGATCTGATCAGAGGCCTAAAGGGCTGCTTGAAAGCAAACACAATCCAGAACAGGAGGACCATTTTTATTACTCCAAATAAGTGTGTAGGTTTAACACACACTCGATCAAAAGCCCCGTGGAATTGAGTCAGGGAGAGAGGGGTGTAGTCTATGAAGTTAGCCTTTGTTCTTCAGAAGTATTTCTTTCTAACACAAGTTTGCCTACAAAGCTACTTTTACATTCTAAAAAGTCCCAAATGTATGACCACTAGCTCCAGATGTGTTAATAGTGCGAAAGCAGCTCACAACAGGCTACATGAGTTATTGAATAAAAGAACTCAACAGGCAGCTAAGCCTTCCGACCACACACTTTCACCTTTGCACGCTCTGAGTCAGCTTTCAATAGGCATTAAATTCTCCCCTTGTTTTCATTCTTTGCTGCAGTAGCTTTAGCGGGGACCCATGAATACCTGGGCTACAACTAAGTACCCTTAAATATAGCTATTTGAGAAATCTCTGTATGTATGCAAGTACCATACGTAAGTCATGTTTAAGGGGGAGGTTGAAATCCTGAAATATTGAAATAAAAGGCAGGAAGCTCGAGTCCTACTCCTGGTCTGTTATATTTGACCCAGCCCCTCAGGTTAACCTTGGACAAACTTCTTTACCTTTCCAGGACTCAACATTTTGCTACTCCCCAAGCAGAAAACAGAGTCACGTCATCAGGGAGAGGTGGGCTAGTACAGGCCCACATCCATAACTCTGGGCTTGGCCGAAAGTGAACAGTCCTTTCAGGTCAGGGAAAGGTGAGTTTTGTTGTAGCGTTTGCTTCTAGGCAGTTCCTTCCAGCGGGTTCACGGGTTTACAACTTAAGAGACAATCAGGCGTGCGGATAAAACTTACATTAAATGGCGCTCATGTTTCTGGTACTCTGACAACTCACTAAGCCATGCTCCCTGGCTTGGTTTATTAATTTTCACATCTGAAAATTTTTACGTTGCTTCATTTCCTACTGCTGTTTAGAGTCGTCCCCAGAAAGTGTTTCACAGTGAGTTATTTATTTAGTGTGACAGGGAAGGGATTAAAAATGCGCTGCCTTACGAAAATCATACCCTCATCTTCTACGAGTCCACATAACACGTCAAAAGGAGCAATAACGTGATGGCTCCGGGATGGTGTCCAGAAACAAGTGCAATTGACCATCTCCCCCCTCACCCTCATCAAAGCCCCAGACTGCTGAAACCCACTTCTGTCCTCCATGTTTGGCTGGCTGGTGCATTAATACATACATGCTTCCCACAATATGTTCCTACCACCACAAGCATTCAGAGACTTTCTAGATCATTCAACATTTTTCCCAATTCAACATCTTCGGTAAGGAAAACCCAAAAGCATCTGTATGTCTGTTTTAGCACCATTCTTGTGACTTATTTCACGCTTAAAGGTTTTGTGTTAACTGGGGTTAAAGGTGGAAATGCCAGTTCTAGGATGCCACTTCACTAACTGCAAAAGAAGAGAGAAAGAATGGGTAAAATGGATTTATCCAGTGTTGAGTGAATAGCAAAATACCTGCTTCAAAGGCGAAGTCATTAAAGACGTATTCGATAAACCTGTTGTCACTAACCGCCCCCCCCCCACACACACAGCCAAAGTCCAGAACACTCAGATCCTTTAGAAAACTCGCAGTATTTAGATAACAGAATTTGTTTTTTCTTCATTTGTGCTTATGTCTAAAGAGCCCCTCTGTTGAAGGGAAGGGCAAAGTAGAAAGCCAAAGAGCAGAAACACTTAAGTAGTTTGGTGGGGAAACATTAGAAGGTGAGGAGGAAACTAGGGCAATCAAAGAAAAAGAAACATCTAAGACTAGGGCGGCTTTGTGAAGAAATTGGCCCCAAACTTATTTTCCTCTGCCTGAGGAACAGACACTGACCTGTGTTTGTAGTCAGAATTTTAATACAATGTACATGGTACAATATAAATGGTACATGCATTTCTCAGCAGTTATGATGGGACCAGGTTTCTAAAACTTCAGTTGCATACTTATTGCTCTCATAATTTTTATTATAGGTACACAGTGGTGTCCATGAGAATGGGGCTTTTAGGTCTCCAATTTCAGGGAGTGCATGGATGAAGGGTCCCAGCTGCTGCCTTCATTTCTAATCAGCCCCACTTCCCGTGGGCTGCTCCCTGCAGTGACTGAGCACGTCAGGGATATTGAGGCAGACCCATTCCTGGGAGATGTTCCTAAAATGGGTCTACCTACCAGGTGGTAGTTGAATTGATTTTAGGTACTATGCTGAATATGTTTCTCCTTTATGTAAATTTAAATATGTGGGGCATCTGGGTGGTTCACTCAGTTAAGCGTCCGACCATTGGTTTTGGCTCAGGTCATGATCTCACGGTTCATGGGTTCGAGCCCCACATCAGGCTCTGTGCTAGCAGCACAGAGCCTGCTTGAGCTTCTCTGTCTCCCTCTCTGTCTCTGCCCCTCCCCTGCTCAAGCACTCTCTCTCTCTCTCTCTCTCTCTCTCTCACACACACACACACAATAAATAAATAAACATTAAAACATAACTTTAAATTGGTGTATTTACTTTTATGTACGGTTTCACAGATGATATAGTATAGGAAGAGGCTAAATATGGGTTTCCCTGAAGACTGATGCAAAGGGTTGGCAGGGAGTTCACTTGGAAAGGTATCCTAGTGGGGGTCTGTAACATGAAACATGAAAGGCGTAAGGCAGGGCATGGATGCATGACCGAATTGACCACAGGTGTGACTGGGCTGGAGGACTCCAAAGACAGCCTTGCCAAACTCTCTCTAGACTGCACTACTGTCTGAGACTTGGCCACCTGATTTTCCTTCCCTCCTTCCCTCTCTCCTTCACGCGGGAACAGACCTGACATGACCCTCATGGTTCTTAGTCCTTCCTGGCTCCATTTCCATTTCCTCTTATAGGCGTTTCTCCTAATACATTTCTTGCACACTTAATCCCACCTCTGTGTCTGCTTCACGGAGGACACAGATTAACACATTTGGTAATCGCACTTGCATTATATACATAATGGTACACAATTACACACAGTTCCATATTTAATCATTGTATTCCATTATGTATATACTTTGCATACTTTTATAATAAACTCACGGTGACAGATGGGACACTCCCAGTTCATCATTCAGTTGCTCCTGGGCCTGCCTCTTACTCCAGCCACTCCTACAACAACCAGTTTCAGGTAAGTCTCAACCAACTTTGCCCAGCTACAACTTGTGTAGCACCTCAGAACACCTGCCAGAACCTGCTGGCCACTCATGCTTGAAGTGTGGGGTGTTAATACCCATGGGGCCATCTTTCATTGGTGGAGGATAGGGGTGACCAGATAGACATTTGCCCCTTTCATCCTCTGAAACTCATGGAATAAGGTACCTCAGAAGGTGCTGTGGATCAAATGCCAGCAGTGCTTGGCAGCAGTCAATTCAGCCATGCATCTGTCACCTGGGTTCCCTAGATCCCTGTTTTACTCTCTCAAACCCTCACTCCTGCTTCCTGGGTGAGACACCGTTTCAAGTGAACTCTCTTTGTTGTGACTTTCAGGAAAATCCATATTTAGCATCTTCCTAAACCAGATCATTTATGAAATCACATATAAAAAATAAATACATGAGTGTCAAAACTAAAATTATTTAGGGCAGGTTAAAATTGACCAACATACCACCTGGTATGTGTACCCCATTTTAGGGACCAGAAGATGTCTGTTGAGGTGTTTTTGTCCAGATACTACTTTTTTTTCCCCCGTGGCCATAGTTAAAATTAATCCAGTGTCATACCAATGAGTAAAAATGTCCAGTGGGACCAGAAATAACAGAACCCAGGTCTCCCTGATACATTATTTTTACATATTCAGTGGCAATGGGCTTCCCTGTAAGCATTCTGCTCTGTTTGGCTTTGTATAATTGGGGTACGTTGTGGTTTAGCCTTTTATAGTCATTTGATTACCACTTTGTTTCTTGGGAGGATCTTCTCAGGTAGCAGAAATTACAGTCCACAGGCTCGCTGGGATAGGCAGAGTTCAGATGTATCCCAAGATTCCCATTCCCTGGTTATTCAATCAAACACTGATTTAGGAACTGCTGGAAGACTTTGCAGATGGAATTAAGTTTATTAATCAGCTGACCTTAAGATAGGGCCACCATCTTGGAATTATTGGGGCGGGGACAATGTAATCACAAGAACGCTTAAAAGTGGAAGAGGAAGGCGGGGAGAGGCGGCAGGAGAGGAGAGAGAGGGAGAAATGAGGCAGGAGGGGAGACTGAAGATGCAGCAGCTGTCTTGTGATCACGAGGCAACAAACACTAGGACAAAATGCAGTGCGCTGGAGATGAGCGGAAGCAGCACGTCTGAGTGATGTCCGGAACCACTGGCCCAGTGCCCTGTCCCCCTAGGCTCCTCATCACACGAGGAGAACAAACTCCTATTTGGTTAAGCCACTCTAGTTAGGTCTTCTATCACCTGTACCAAACACATTGTAACCAGTACAGGCCCCTTCCAGAAAAGGTTCACTGATGCCCAACAAGAGCCTCTCATACTTTGGTCAGTAAGATGCTTTAACATTTGCTTTATTGTGCAAATCAATATGATGGGCATTGGGCTGGACGGGCCACTCTCCCCTTGCTCTGGTCACCAAGGAAATGAATGACAGTCTGACCATTCCTTCTGTGGAACTGCAGTGTCCAGGCCCAAATGCATGCTGATCACCCCTACCGAAGTATCGTACGATGGATGGGACACTGCCCATCGGCATTATATCTTTCTTCTCACAGCTACACATATTTACAAATATATTGAGTTCATCAACAAAAGCAGAAAATGCCTGCCTCAGAGCAGAACAACAAATCACCCGTCAAATCCCTGAGATCACTTGCTTCCCCATTTTGGGATTATTTGATTTATCTTCTCAACCTGAAGAGTCTAATTTGTGACCGTAAGTTTTTACCTTTTGCCCCAGTGGTACGATACCTTTAGGATTTCACCTCCTGGGTGAGGTACGCACAGTTGGCACAGAGTTGAATCGGTGCTGCCTAGCGATCTCCTTCAGAACAAAAACGCTTCCTGTTTGTGGCAGAAGTCACCCCATGTGGTTATTTGTCAGCTCGTTGCAATGCAGCCGACAAATCCCGAAATCCTGTTGTGAAAGACAACCCTCTCCTGAGTTGTCCGGCACTTCCACTTTGCAGTCAAACTGCAAATGCCATCCCCAAGGTATTAGGTGGCTCTTTTTCTAGGTTCATGACAAGAAACAAGAAAATGAAAAGTTGCATGAAGCTGGGAAAATTGCAGAAACCTGGCAGGGGATGACTTTCACCTGAGCAATTTGTCAGTTCCAAAGGGACATCTGAAGCAGGTTTTAAGAATAAGAAGCATCCGGTTCTCATTCCAACCAGTTTGCCTGGCCATAATCATTGCAATATGGACTAACATCCCCAGCCCTGCAATGCACCTGTGTAGGCTCAATAAATACACCCAACCTGCAGTATTAATTAACGTTGATGACAAAAGTCAGAAAGGTCTTTATTGCAATACGTTCTCTTTTTAACTGGGGACGTATTGTATTTTCCTAGCTCTGACTTGTCAGAATATACTTGCAGACAGACTCCTCACACCTCGAGGGGAGGAAGCTCAGGGCCGTTCACACTCGCCTTCCCACACGTCCCTTCCCCAGGGTCTCTAGTGAACCGACCCCGCCATGGCACAAAGTGGTGCAAACCATTTCAACAATGTGAACCTTCTAGTAGTCAAGTCACTTGGTAAACATTTGCCTTTGACTTGAGACGCCTAATTTCGGTTTCCCCTGCCCAGTCCCCTGGTCCTGCTAGATTTGTCAGGACCTAATTAAGATAATACCCAAACTGAAAGGTCAATTAAAAAAAAAGGAGGGTGGGTGGAGTGGATTTGAAAAGAATTCAGGGTCAAGGATGTAGATTCTAATCCTTATTCAGTCACCAGTTTACAGACCTCTCCAAGCCTCTCAATGGTTGTGCCTTTGTGTGTGGAAGGACTGGGACTGCCCTTTCTTACAATAATGTTCTAAGGATTGATAAGTGCTGGAAAATCCCTCTGAAAATATGAAATGCTAGGTAAATAATAACAAGCTACATGAGCAGAGAGTACTGAAAAGATCTTGAGCCAGTGGGCCCTTCCTGACTTTGTTCGGCCCTTAGAATAGCCATATACACACGCATACACATACACGTGGAAACATGCACATGAAAACAGATCCACACATACTGGGTTCTAAAGGATTTATTGACAATGATTCTCATGAGGATGGATGACATGAATGCAGGCTTACCTGGTGGCTGCAGCAAACACTGGTTGACCTCTTGAGGTCCTTTCCAGACCTATTAGCCTATGATTTCTTGTCGATGATGTTAAATTGAATGAATATAGAGTGAGGGCCATACCAGATGCACCCCTCTTAGCAGTAACAGTGATGTGTAGCGCTATTACTGAGCTTTGGTCTTCATTTATAAAGCGTAATAGCATCAACCACTTTATAAAAATATTTTTTCCAGCTCTCCTGCACTATGCAAAACAAACAAAAGAAAACTTTAGAAGAATCAGTGGATATTATAATATATGACGCAGTGCCAAAGGTAACAAAACAGTTGTCTGATTATTCCCAGCATGACATGTTGAGGCACAAAAATTTTGGCTTCCTTTAAACAGTGTCTGTCAATTTCCCTTCATCAGCACAGGAATCACTGACATGCACAATTTTACCCATCAGTATGATGCCCAATTATTTGAAAAGGGTGAAAACTTTATGCCGCTTCCCAACGTGACGGACATAACCTTTAAACATTGGCAATTGCTGAGGTGCTTCATGTTGTAAGTTTTCCGAACATGCTCGTGAGTTTTTTCTTGCCATCAGCTTCACCTTCCACTCAAATTAGGAAGTGTTAACAAAGTTTTGCTTGTCTCTCTTAAGAGAGACTAGAATGGTTATATGATTGTTAAGGGAGACTGTGGAGGCTGCTTTGGAGGATATTTTAAAACGAGAGCTTCCTTCCTGGGCGCCTTATGTGTACCATGGCCTGAAGACAGGGCACGGCATTGTGCATACTCTTACAGCCCTACACGGATGGATTATTCAACTTCTTATTCTCATTCAAAGCCCAGACCTAGTCATACCTGTAAGTAGATGTTTGGTTCCATGTTGGCCTGAAAGAATTAATAGCCCTCCCAAAATGATATACCGAAGTCTTAAAATGTAAATTTGTATAGCAAATAACTAAAGCTACATATTTGCGTACATCATGTGATTTGAATATGCATTTATATGCTCTGAGTGTATATGCTAATGAAATTCATAAAAAAAAAATTCTAGGGCATGGATGACCTCCCCACTATAATGCCCCATGACATTTTTTTTCTTCTTTGTATTTTCCTACTTCTTTTATGTCACAGAAAGATTTCATGCTCTTCTCGTGGAAGTTATGTCCACCCTTGGCTGACCTTCCACAAACATGGATTTATCTATGACTCTATGATGGGCACTTGTTGGATTTTTTTTTTTAATTCCTACAGACCAAAGTCCTTTTCGGAGATACCCACTGCAGAGGTAGAGGAGGCCAGATACTTTTTCTCTGGGAACTGTGGGAACTAGGGTGAGGGTATATGATGACCCATCTAGAACTCTGAGCCTGGGAACCATGGGAGCTAGGGTGAGGGTATATGATGACCCATCTAGAACTCTGAGCCTGAAGCAAGGGGTACAAAGAAGCAAGAACCGTTTTACATTCATCGTGGTGGCAGCAGTGGATCGACAAGCAGGGTTCAAAGCAGTGGCGGCAGTGGGTTTAGGAGTTCACCGGAGATAGTATGCTTCCAATAAAGCTCTTTTGAACCTAAGTTGGACCTAATCACATTTTTTGTTTGTTTGCAAACAGTAAGTTTCAGTGCTGATGATGTCATTCTTCTGCAGAAAATCACACTCCGGATCATGTGTTAAGATAAATACCTGTTCATCCCAGCAATTTGGGACAAATAAATGTCTTCCTCAGTTTGGCTTGTATTTTTTTTCTTTACATTTTCTATTCTCCAGCCAGACTGGAGAGTCTTTATAGTTTCTACCTCTCAGCCAACATTCTCTGACCACACTTTCCAATCAGGTGCCTCAATGTGTATCACTCTCCTTGCTTATAAAAGGCCCACCTATCATTCAGATCCAAGCTAATCTGGCTAGGAGTCAGGCCATGTTTAATATCTGTTACAGTTATAGGTATCAGAGGTTTCAGATTCCTCCAGATTCCAACTCCCCCACCCAGACTTCCCCGTTTGCCCCCAACCCATGGAAAACAGATGTGACCTTGATCTTCCCTGACCTCTTATAGCATTTTACATTTTTCTTATGTTGAATATCATATTCCATGTCAGAAAAAAATGGTCATTTATTTTTGCATGCAATATCTCCTAGACACTGAGCTCTAACAAATAAACTCTAGAAGATGTATCTTATTTGTTTTTATACGTGTACATTTTCTAGCGGATATCTTTCAATTCATAAATCATTTGAAAAATGAAATTGATATGCACATATCTTTCTTATACAAATGGAGATTAATACAGCTTTTTAAATATGCAACTTTTTATGTCTCTAAAATTCCACTCACTCACTGACTGACTTAAAAAAAATAAAACGTCATGATTTTTCAAATGATATTCTATGAGCTCTACCTAGATAAGGAAATAATATATTAAAAAGTAAAAACATTAACAATTAGGTGCTCAGGAGTTGAAGAAGTAACTATTTTGGTTTTGATTTATTTAACTGGATGTTTTAGGTATATTGCAAACAGTGTCTATAGGTGGAGTTTTGGGGTCAGTCTATAAATGAATAAGCATTGTTCTCATGGCAAACGTTTGCCATAATAAGATTGTTCCTAGCCAGTAATATTCACATGTCCTTTGATGTACATAGAGTCTCAGAGAAAGGAATAAAGGAACACTGGACAATTTTAGAGAAGAAAGTCAGTTATCCATGTTCATGTGTTTTATTTCTCAGAGGCAACAGATTTGAAGGAGAGCATTAATAACTAATCTGGATAAAATAGAGTTGCTGAATAGCAAAGAAGAGATACAAAAAGAATCCCTGTGTCTAGAAGGGTCCTCTTTGAGATGGATAAGTATGATCTATTTGGAAAAAAATTACTAGACATATAAGGCATTTCTGGAAGGTTTTGTATAAAACTTACTTCTTACGGGTATTTTGTTGTTGTTTTTTAATTTTTTAAACTGTATTTATTTTTGAAAGAGAGAGAGAGAGAGAGACAGAACGTGACTAGGGGAGGAACAGAGAGAGAGGGAGACATAGAATCCGAAGCAGGCTCCAGGCTATCAACACAGAGCCTGATGTGAGGCTCAAACTCATGGACTGTGAGATCATGACCTGAGCCAAAGTGGGAAGCTTAACCAACTGAGCCACACAGGGGCCCCTGGATATTTTGTTTTTAAAACAAGAAACTTACGTTTGTCTTCCAGTTGTTTGTTTTTTTTTTTTTTTTTCCTACATAAATGCATTTAGAAAACAGCGAAGGGATAAGTGCATTGCGGTACTCTAGACATGATCAATTCTGGAGGATCCCTTCTATTATTTTGTCTTAATGCGCCAATGACGGTTCTAGGTTAGATAATCTGATCACATTTTGGGAGGGTTTCTATAACTGAGACCAGTTCCTGCAATCCACACGTACACGGACACACATGACACACAAAGACACACATGCACACACACCCTTTCCCACTCTCTCTCACTCCAAGCACTGTAACTACAAGCTGTCTTTGCTCTTTCCTTTCAGCATGGCTTCCGTCCAGAGCCAATTACAGAAAACAACAGCTCCCTAGCACTATTGTCGACAATAATCTCAAGGAAAGAATTGCACCTACTCAAGCCTGAGAACATATTCAAGAAGTTAATTATTTTCCTAGCGTGGTCCTAGGAAGCAGCCTTTTTTACTTTTTTTTTTTTTTTTTTTTTTACCTCGTTTCACTATAAAGTGCCATGGGGTATGATTCCTGCGGAACATATGGGGTACTATAAAAAACCGAGTTGTTGCTGATTTTACTTAAAATCAGTTTTTACTTCCTGTTTTATGTCTGCTTGTTTACAGCACCTTGAAACATGCTTGCCCGGCTCTGAGGCTTTGCTCTCAGAGCTGCTTCTCCCTGGCTCCTGGATCCCTCACTTCAGGGTGCTACGTGACCCTGCATGCTGACAGAAGGAAAGAGGTAATGCCAGAAACTAATTTTCAAATAAAATGGCAACATGATTGAAATGCATTCCTCTAAATTCAGTATCAATTAAGTTTAATGGTCACAAGTCTTTCATCGATTTATAGAGCTGTGTATATCATGATTTTTAGAGAGAACATTACTCCCGAGACAGCTCTCTAATTGAGAGAAGGATTCTATAGCGCAGAGACCTTCGATTAATGTTCTATAGAGATAATTTGTAGCTTTTTGTTCTGTTGGTCACTGGGCTGGCCATACACGGACTCCAGTGAGCGGGTATGGGAAATTGAGCCGCAGTCACAGCAAACAAAGGCTGATAACTATATCCTCCATGAGAACAGAAATCTAAAGAAAGTGTTGGTAAGTGACAGGGCTTTTGTTCTTGTCTTATTCTCCATTATGGGCAAATCCTCAAGGTAGTATGGAAATAGAGAACAGAGGATCCAGAGAGCTGTCCCCGAGAGACAAAGTAGCAAAAAGTAGTAGAGAAGGGACTTTGATGTTTGCTTTATCCGGTAGCATGGTGACAGAACGCAGGCTTCGGACTTGGGCCCACGTTCAAAGGCAGGCTCAGTGATATGCTCAATGTGGACAGTGTGACATAACATTGACTGTTCATCATTGGCTTTGGGCAAGTCATTTCGTTTCCCAGATGCTCAGTTTTCTCACCTATAAAATAGTCATGACAATTAACTTATGTGAAGCTGAACATATCTGTGTCCTCACATGGTGAACAGTTATCAAAGGCAACTTCTCTCTCTAGTCCCTAACATCTGAGAGTCAGAGTTTACTACACAGGTGGGTTACAGTGACATCGCTGTGAGGGCGTGACCAGTTAGAGATCTCAAGAACAGAGTGAGGGTGGGCTGGGAAGTCCCTACCCCACCTGCAGATAACCACATTCCTGTCATCTCTGGGCTTTTCTGTTTTTATTGATTGTTGATAGTATTCTGTTGCCGGACTTGTGATTGCTTACAAACTCAGCTTCCCTCAAGAAAACTAACAAGCTAATTTGAGCTTCCCAAGAATGCAAGGGTGGTGATTAAAATGCCAAAGGCGTGAGTCAGTCAAGGCCTAAAGACGTCCAAAGACAGAAAAGCAAGAAACTGAGAAAGATGGATAATCCACTGAGCCTCCAGGATTTCATATACATCCTCAGGCCAGGTACTTCCCTTCCCCATGTCTCCTCTCCAGGCCCCTAAGGTCTCATGCTAATCTGACACTCTGCGATATAAGCAGCAAATGGCTCTCTGATGGCGGAAGGGAGTTAGAACCGTTGACCACTGCCCAGCACCCTTGGAGACCAGTGCTCTCTAAGACTGCCTGGCGCATCAGATGGGACTGTGTTTGGACCTCATCTCTGCTGCTGGCCAACTGTGTGAGCCTTAGAAAGTTCTTTAACCTCTCTGGGACTTGGTTTCCATGGGATTGTTGTGGGGTTTAGTGAGAAAATACATTAAAATAAGGGCCTAATGATGTGAAAGCCATTAAAATTAAGATCATAGGCTTAGAGGGGTTCAGAAAAATCTCTCCAAGGTTCCATCTCTTCCTCTGTAAAATGATTATACTCATAATTTCCAATTTTTAAGGCTGTTGAGAGGATTAAATGAACTAGTCTATAAATAGCACCTACAAATAGCCCCCAGCACATATGACGCTCTACATAAATACTAGATATTTATAGCCTCCTTATTATCCCATTCCCTGGACTGTTTCCCTTTTTCTCTTCTTACTCTCCCATCCCCCAGCACAGTGCTTGCCCCCCTGGAGCTGTCTCTCCTAACATCCAGAAAGGATTTCCCAAAGAGCCTTAGGAGGCAAACTTCAAACGGGCTCCCTGGCACCCTAGTGGGGTAAGTCTCCCTTTGTCGTGATAGTCATGATTCGCCACTTTGAAGTTACATTCAGCCTATTTTAAGAACAATAGCTATTAGCCAACTAAATGTGATATCTCAATCTCTCTTATAAAAGTGAGAAGAGTGCTAAAACTATTGCTGGTTATTTCACAGTTAATTGACTTCCCCTTGAAGAGGTGGTGTGCCTCTGTCCTTGTGGGGGGTCTCATGTTCACTTCTGGTCACCTTGTTTCAAGACAAGTGGAACTGAGATGGAAAAATGCTGGAGAAGGGCATGATCTCACTCAGAGGTTGAGGAAGATTTATGAGCTATGAGAAGCAGCAAAGAATAGGATTAGCTAAAGATTAGGATGAATTTGATAGGAGGATCAGCATTATGGTAGTTTAATAAAAACTCATTGGTCCCTCTTAGTCAACATAACAGCAAAATATGAGTCCAAGTGAATGCTCAACAATATCAGAAGGCGGCAAACAAGAATCAATACCAGGAAACAATTGTTTGCACCGAGTATTTACTTGTGGAAATCTCTGATGTCAAAGACATTTCTGTAACCAGGATTCGGTCCCTATATTTTAAAAGACTGAACGGTTTTGTGCAATAAAAATATGTGATTATGCAAGTATGTCCAATACGGGTAATTAAATTTCATGCTTCAGGAGACAAATTAGTTGTTGAGGGATATCTGGAAAACAGTTCTCCTGCATGTATGTCATTTCACAACTAGCCAGCCTCCCCAGTGGGGCTTTGCCTTCCTGCTGGGAACAAAATAGGGATTCTGTCTAGAGGAGCATTTAATAAGGCAAATTCCTTTTCATTGACTCAAAACATCTCTTACCCTCAATTTGACTGTTTGTTAGCCCTTGGGGTCTCAGCCCATTCTAGGTGGATCCCAAACTAAAGACCTTGAAGGGACCAGGTCAGTTGGTGTATTTAGTTTTCAGAGTAGATTGGAACATCTACCTGGAGGTCCAGAACTAAAATCTTAAGATGACCTGGGAAAATCCCATTTTTCCCTTGAAGTCCTTTGGGTCTGAGTGGGTCAGGCGGGGACTGTCACTGGGGAGTTTGGTTTGCAAGAATGGAGGTCTGAGGAAAGAGTTGGATTGTGAGCTCTCCAAAGTCCGACTTAAGTGCATCAACAAGGAATGCATATTTCGATTTAGTCACCCTTTGCTGGAAGAATGTAATTCTTCATTAAAACAGGAGAGTGGATTGGGAAGCAACTGGCAATAAGATTTTATTTCCCATGAAAGAAAACTGTATCTTTTGGGGAAAACATGTTTTGAGAAGTCTCAGAAGAAAAGCTCTTTATAGGGGAGAAAGAGCAGCAACCCCAAAATGCATGATGCTTCTTCCAATAGATGACATTTTCCTCCTAACTTACATATATCAAAAAAAGTATTAGAAAGTCAGAATACTTTTGAGACCGTGACTTTGTTTGAATAAATTGATTTTTTGTGACATCCATGTTTTCATATTATTTTACAGAACTACTAAGGACAGAGCCCTGGTCAATTTTAAACTGATTTTTGTACTTAACTTCGTACTAAATTAAACTTAGCTCCTAGCACCTTGTGTGTCCCTCCAGCGCTTATTAGGCTACACTTCACCGAATTTTGTGAAAAGATCTATAGATCTAAGGGGCACTGCTTCCCGTCTGCTAATGGTCAGATTTGAGTTTTTGACTCACTCATTTAGGTGTTACACTCTGTATTCCCCAAGTCTGGGGAGAAATTGTGGCCCTAGCCCCAACAGTCATAAATGACTGATGAAAACCACTGAGGGCAGGTCAGGAGGCTAGGAAAGGACACTGTACTCCTATTAGGCTAGGATCTTTACCGAAATCATTTATTTTTCACAAATGCCCATCATAAAGTGTATTTGTGTTTCCATTTTGTGACAAAGAGACTAAAGCTCGGACAGGCTGAAAAATTCTGCTAAAATCACACAGCCAGTTCATGGTAGAGCAAGAATATTAATTCTCATCTGAGTGCCTTCAAATCCCTCATTTTATTCAGACTCAGGTCAGAACAGGGAGGGGAAAGTGGCTGCAGCAGATCGTATTTTCCAAAACTGGCCACAGCAATATTCCTGATCCCACACGCCCTTTCATCACCTTGCTTCTATTATCGTGAGGCAGAGTCTGTATTCCCTTCCCTGAACATGCATGGGACTTTGTGACCGTCTTGATGAATGGCTGCAATGGAAGTGATGCCGTGAGATTTTCAGGGGTAGGTCATAAAAGGTAGTCAGCATTTGGCTGCCTCCCTTTGAGAGAGCCTCCAGATGATTCGGCTTGCCATCTTTGAGCTGCCCCAACCGGCCCCACCCAGAGTAGAAATGAACTTGACCCACCAGGTCCAAATTATAGATCAATGAGAAAATAAATGTTGCTGTTGTCTTAAGCCACGATGTGTTGGGGTAACGTGTTATGTACCCATACACAGTAATAGCCACAATCACAGAAAATATATCAACTTTATACTTAGAATCATGACTTTGACATAAAGAGTAAGATCATTCCCATATGTATCTATGCATATGCATGTGCATGCGTAAATGTGGAGACCCTAACGCAGTGCTGGTAGAATTCAGGACAAGGAAGTATAGGCATATGCTCCTCTCCATCCCCCATCTCGGAGAGACATTTCTAGAGGATACGGAAGTGAAGACTCTCTGGCATGTGATTGTTCACACCCCTTTTTTTCTTTTAGTGGACAGTGATAGATAGGACTCTTACCTATTAGGCACGCTTTTATATGTGCCTTCTCCTTCCTCTGGAGAATTCCTTGCGGGCTCCACGTGGTCTGAGAGAGCTATCAGTTATGATGCCTCATTGTGCTGCTCTTAATGTTACCTCCACAGAATACACTGGGTCACTGGGTTACTCAGGCTGGCTGTTGAGTTTCCATTTCCACCCCAGAGATTGGTTCAGACATGGTCATGCCACTGAAAGCAGACGCGTTTGCGTGTATGCTGGATGGATAGCGGGCCCCTGGAAAAGATGTCTCTGGGGTTAATTGAATTATTAGCGTAATTCTTTGCCTTTCCTTACATCCATACCCCTTGCCGTGTAACTTTGCAGGTTCTTCAGTAAAAACGTAGAATGTATTTCCTTACTCCCTGACTTCGGATCTGACCATGTGGCTTTTTGGCCAATGGGGTGTTAGTAAACATGATGCATGATGCATGGGTTTCAAGCAAGGGCTTGGAACATGCTTGTGCTTTGGGACTCGCCCATTTGTACTTCCACTTTTGTCTTGAGGACGGTTTCCTGAGGGTAGCTACTACTACCCCATCATCCTGGGCTCGAGAAGGGATACGAGTGGTACAGAGCTACTCCGGCTACCTCGGACTGAAGCGAAGTCTCCGCAACCTTCAGACTGATGATAAATAAGTGCTTTCTTCCTTCCATGGAGCTGCTAAACCAGGAAAGCGTGAATTCAGATTGCTAGTGGCTATCTTGAGGAGACAGCTCAGCTGAGAACGAGGCCAGGCAGTTGCTAGTAGGACCAAGAGACGGACAGAAAAACAAATCCATTTGGGCCCACGGATCCAGCTGCTGTCTAAAGTATTTGGATCTACCTTTGGAGTTTCTGGCCACAACGCGACAAATTCCTCTTTTTTGCGTAAGATAGTTTGAATACAGTTTCTGTCACTTGAGACAAGAATAGCCCAGACTAGTACATGAGTCGCGTAAACCACATCTGATGTGTTCCCTGCCTCTTGAGTTCCCTTCTCACTGCTGCCCACACTGCCTTTCTAGCACCTGAATACCTGGCTTTTATCCAGATACTCCTTCAGAAGGTATAAAAGATTTTACAGTTGAAGTTTTCTCAAAAACATAAATTGTCACATCTGTCCTCCCCTTGTCCTGTACCAGATGTGGCAAAGCTTGACCTGCAAAGGACATGGCTTGGAGTCCATCTGCGGGGCTGGGGCTTTGTTGTCATTTGAGAAAACTAACCAGACTCTGACTCTCCTGGGCTCTTGGCAGGACAGAATGCTGTAGATGAATGCAGGAGGCTTCAGCTTTCTCTTTTCCTAGGGGCAGGCAGAGCCAGCAGCCAGCCAGATGGAGTGCCTAGGATTGGCAGCTTCACGCTTGATTTATGGGTTCTAAACCTAGAAGGGTCATTTACGTCCCAAGGGTATTCAGTTTATGCTAGCAATGAGCTCCCCCAAATATGTGTACATGTGTGCTTTTCTGTTCTTTCCCAGCTCTCTGGGTACTTCAGAAACGTAAGCTATAGGATATTCCAAATAACTCCACCTCTGAGTAAATTGCAAGGGAATGTTCGAAGAACTGCAGTTTTCTTACCAGCGTGTGACTCTAGTTTAGTCTCTTTCCTGGGTTATTCTTTTGTCACAAGTCTCTCTAATCGCCCCCTACTCCCCAGATCAACGCAAAGGCTCTCTATCCTACAGCTCACCAGTGAGAGCAGAAAAACAGTACTTCTGGCACATACTTTTGCTTGATAAGAAATTGGAGGAGGTTGAATCACCACACTGAACAAAGGCCCCAGGCCCCTGCCAGCATATGGGACCCGACCCAGAAATGAAACGTGATGTTCCCTCCATGGCAGCCACACCACACAGTAACGACAGGTCCAGCGGGCTTGTGTTCTTTCAACTTTAATTATGAAGCGGGAGTGTAATGAGACTGTGTGGCAGAGAACTGCTGTGGAGCCTGACAAGGTATTTTATCAACATATTATTATATTCAGACATAGGGGAGCCCAGAGGATGGGTGTAGGCCTTCAAAAGCAGCCAAGCTCTTGGCAGACCCACAGTTATTGCACCCACGGGATTGGCATCACGGGGAGGCGCTGGACCACCCTGACCGGGAGACTTCTCGCGTCCAGGAATAGGGGTCAGGAGTGTTGACAGAAGGCATCAGGGTCTCTGTGGAACCCATCAATGCGTGCTTGACTTTCTTCCCGCACACACCCCCTCCCCCCGAGGTCCACAGGAAGGATGCGACCCGAGCAAAGTCACTCCGTGGAGGGACCCCTTACCAAGCACTTCTGGTGCAGCAGGAATTCTGCGCACATGTCTTGCTGAGTCTCCAGAACGACTCTGTGAAGTCGATCGGTATGAACGCTGCCTTGGCCTCCAGCATCCATTCTCCCCCATTTTTTCTATCCAAACCAACAGCCTGCTTTTGTTCAGACTGACAACATGCCAGCTCAACGAATTTGACTCCCTAGGCTTCCTTGTAGCTCTGGGAGACCACGTGACAGAACTCTGGCCAGAGAGCAGTCCAGGGAGCTATTGCTTTCCGACACAACAGGACAGGGTCAGCTGCCGTGTGCCTTTTGCCTGCCACCAACCTTGGTCCCTTCTTTCTGCATGGAAGGAGGCCAAGGTGCCTGGAGGAACTGCAGCCACCTCACAACCAACCATGAGAAGGTGGCAGGGCAGGAGTCTAGAAGGATCTCAGAATCCCGGCCAACGCAGCGCTATTATTATCTCCATTTTACAGAGGGGAAAACCGAAGCTTGGAAAGATGACGCTCTTTGTACAAACTCATGACATAGGCCAAACCGCTATCTCTCGAAGTGCAAACTTCATCTTCTTTCCACGAGTTCTGTTTAGAGTGGTCTTAACATCAGAGAGCTTAAGAAGTATCTGTGTATATTTGTTCTTAGTAGAATGTACAGAATATGTGCCCTTGCTTTTGGGTGGAATGAATGCCTAGGATAGGGAAGGTACAGAGGGGAGAACAGTGTATACGTGTCTAGAGAGAGACAGAGAGTGTGTGCGTGCGTGCGCACGCAATGTGATAGGATTAAATAAAAGGCACTATTAAGAAAGAAATAAAGAGGAGGTATCACTAAGTGGAAGTTATATGCAAATCTGAGGAAAGCCTGTGAACTCCTAATGGTGTTCCAGTAATAACAGAGAGGACTTTTTTTCTTTCCTACCCCTATCCTCACCCCCATTAAAATGAGTTTCAGAAGCACTGTTACATCAGAAAGGAAAAGAAAAAAATTACGTTTGTGTCCAAGATACCAGATTTTAATTTTTTTCTATTCAAAAGGTTTAATCTTCTGTGCCCTTTATACCCAAGTGGGGGTGAAGTTATCCTGAAAAGTCACTTTCTTATTACCTTGAAAATGAGTTTGCAAAAAAGAGTGGTGGGAAGGAAACTTGTCAGGGACTCCTTTTTCCTTAATGAGCTGTGGTTTCCTGATATCGCCTGGATCTGCTTTAAAACCTTTAAAACCATCTTCATTCACATGCAGTTTAACTCAAGGAGAATTAAGCAGGTCAAACCCAAACAAGTTTTTCACTTATACCAGGAATAAACTATTTCCCCTGGAAGTGTCTAGAGAAGATTCTAAGAAGAGATTTGTTCCTAAATTCCAGCACCCCTTGAGCCCTGAACTCCAGGGATATTGTTCTAGTTTGATCACAGATCTGTGGAGGAAAAGACGATGTAAAGACCCAATGTGTCCTTAGCTATGTCTTGCCTTTGGATGAGAAGTGCTGTATTGAGTTTCTCCCAAGAAGTCAGGAAAGATGTATATCACTTGAGGGAGATTTCTGGAGAGATATATGTCTTAGCACCACCTTTCCGCTAGTCAGCTGACTTAGTACCATCTTGTCCCCCTTCAGATGGTGTCCTCCCCCTTTCTCATTCATGCAAACTGCTTACCAGCAGTTTGGGAATATCCAGCAGACATTTATCTCAATTACTACAATGCAGTGGGAGTAAAGTCAATGCTCTAGGAAGTAAGGAATAACTGAAGATGTGGAATCATGTCAGGATTTCAAAGCCAATCTGACCACCCGCATCGTGACAAAGTGGAATAAGGTCCAGAGTGAGCCCATCTATGTGCCCCTTCTCCACACGGTAGCATTTCATTCAGGTGAATTCAGACAAAAGCTGAACACAGCCTGAAATCATGAAAGCATGAGCGATGTCTGTAAGCAGAAGCAATTGAGGACCAACACAGCTGTTGGAGGTAAGGACGCCTCCCCCAGAGCAAGGAACAGCTGACAATAGGAAGACTGTTGCATCCAGAAGACAGGGCATTCTCATCCATATTGCCTGAGGGAAGTGGAGGTGGGGGCTGCACAGGAGGGAAGGCATGGCCCAGCTGATAGATAGTCTTAGGTTCACACACTTTAATAATAATAGCACATTGTTACTGAGCCCTTACCTTGCACCAGGCAATATGTTAAGAACTTTACCCAGAGTGCCTTGAGTTTTTTTTTTTTTTTTTTTTTTTTGCAACGTTCTGGCAGTCTTATTAGATTCTTTAATGGAAGAGGCAACTGAGGGTTGGACAGTTGAGTAACTTGCTAAGTCACTGTGGTAGTTAGTGATTGAACTCTGATTCAAGCTAGACCTCAAGCTTGGCTTCTTAGCAATCACTCACAAGTCTAATATCTACTGCATGCTAGATAGCACCTTGGGCATTCCCCTCTGGTTTATGGCTGATTTTTTCTACTTAAGAATTTCTGAAATCTAGTTATTTCTTGAGATCTCTCAATGTTTAAAGGCTCTCCCCCTACCCCAATCCCCAAATTCTGCAATCCCCTCGACAGTGAGTGTCTCCATAGTGGTTCCCAAGCTTGGCTGCAAGGGACTCCAATCACCATTCTGGAGGGTGTGGTCAGGGCATGGGTGATTTTCATAAATTCCTAGGTTATCCAGTGTTCAGCCAGAGTTGGGAAACTTTGCAGTGGTTCATGGGGCAGCAGACAATCCCCTCTTCTGACAATGCTCCTATGTCTCCATAAGATTTCTGCCCTCAGTGTTGTTTTCTGTGGCAGGTGGGCCATGTCTTAATGTAGGACCATCCTCAACTCTGCGTTGGAAACTGCCTTACTTTCTATTCAGTACATGGTGTAGCCAGGGCCCCAGCAGCAAGTATAAAAAATGGAAGTCTAGAAGACATGGCAAGGCCCTATCCTCACAGTCTGGTTCCCCACAGTTAGTCTTGGACTGGGAGCAGAGGGTAGGGAGGGGGTTGTGTGAATAAGATTTCAGGTTGTTAATAGCAACCCTAGGGTATTACTTCTATTGAATCCCCTGGAGGAACAAAGCGCCAATGGAAATAACATGACACTATTTGAAGAGGGTCATTTGGTCCTAATGATAAGGTAAACAAAGTAGGTAATTGTTTCCTGCCTAGAGAAAGGTCACTTGGGTGACCTTGTGAATAGGTCTGGCGAATAGATATTTTTTTAATTTTCATTTTGTCTTCCTTATCAATAACCTTTTATTTTATAAAAATGAAAATTCTATAGGGCACATGTTATTTCCCTTTTTCAAAAAGCTTTCAGTAGCCATTTTTGGCTAAATAAATAAATAAATTCAATGTGTGTGTGTTGGGGGGGGGTGCATATTTTGGTGAAAATTACCACCAGCTAACAAGGCCAGCTGGGATCATTCTGAGCTGGAATCTTAGACATTCTGCACCTGTTTTTCTTCCATTATCTTATCCCAAACACTATGCCAGTGGCCTTCAGGCCTAGTTGATTGGTAGATGCCAATTTGATCCCCACCTGTAGTTATTAAGTGGCTGTTCACGATCACAAAGTCCAGTTTAAGACTTCTAGACCTGCTACCTACCCAGCCAACCCTAGATGCATAACAGATGCACACCGTACTTAGGAACTACCCCTCAAGGATTCATTCCCATCACCACATCCTTCATACGACACTCTGACCTCATTCAAGGAACACCTGTAGCTATTTCTCAAGGCTCAGCAAAAGCCTGAAATGGTTTCAAGTTCAAAGTTATCTCATAGTTTTTGTTCTTTTATATAAAGCTGCTTGACATCTTGGTCCTATTCACCACATGAATTTTATAATAATTACCCATGAAGTCAATGGCTAAGTATCAAACACAGGAGCAAAATCATGGGACTATATAAAGCCTGTGCCTTAGCGGGTCCATGTGGTATTACAGTAAGGATGTAAAAAGCATGTGAAGTGTTAAATAACTAATGGTGCTCTGGACCCTTCTACCCCAGAAAAATTCTTCAGCAGTCATTTTTAGACAGCTTTTGGGATTATTTTAGAGACTTTTTCAGCTTGAAGAAGTGAGCACATTGGGTACAAATAGAGGTATCAGAGATTTTGCCAAATATCCTGTTACTATTCTAGAGGTACTTCACTAATTATCCATTCAAGTCCTTGAGATGTTGGATTTCTGAGTGCCAGGGGTATCATCAGGATGCAGGTTGGGGAGTGGGTGCTGGCCAGCCCTAATGAGTGGTTTCCTCCCCTTTCCAGAATCCCTACCTCAAGAATAAAGGCTCCCCTCCCCTCCCCGCCCCCCCCCCAAGCCCATAGCTCAACAGCTAGAAACCCAGCTCAACTCAAGAAACTTTTGAGTTATGTGGGAGAAAGCATAGAGACCATTAAAGGGCTGGAGAATGAGACCTCTGAGAACTAGTGAAAGTAGTAGGGATTATTGAACCCATGGAAGAAAAGGCTGAGGAGTGGTTTAACGGCGTTTACCTTCTCCCTGGAAGGATCTCTCACGCTAAGGAACACAGACAGCTGTTCAGCATCTCCACCGAAGACCGACTGGGAGGAAGTGGGTTCAAGCTACAGCATTAGGGATTTAGGACACAAGAAAGAATTTCCTGACTGAGAAATGTTAAACATCAGGAAAAGTTACCCACAGGGTTGAGGAATCTCTTTCTCTCAGGGTATTTAAAAATAGGAAATTTTCTTAGCTGTCTTGAATGATTTAAAGGCCCTGCCTAACACTTCGGGGGTGGAGGCCAAGTGACCAGATAATCTCTTGCAGAATATCTTTTGCTTTGAAAAACTAGAAAGGAATTTTCAAAAGTGCTTCTTTTTTTAAGTAAGACGCTTAAACATAGACTTGTATTTTCTATGATTTTCCTTTGTCAATGAAGTATAAAATTCATGTTGAAGACATATTAAAATGGAAGCAACATCAAGATTTAAGGTAAAAACATTTTTTGCTTATAGTTCAGTCACTTTAAGCTATTTGTGCTTGAGAAGATGAATAATTATCTCAGTGTCGGTTTGCTCATCTGTCAATTGGAGCCCCAAATACCTATAAGCTCACATCACCAAGTTACTATGAGCATCGAGTAAGAATGCTTTTAACAGTGGAAATAATTATTTTATGCAAATGAAAAACATCATTATAGAAAGGTATTTTTCTATAAACATCTCAACGTTTCTTTTATTTCTGTAATTACTAAGAGCTTTGACAGAGGAAATCCTAAACTCTCAAGGTACAGCTGGGCGGCTCTTGCCACACCTCTGGCCCGCTGTCAAGAAGAAAGTTTAGAGAACTGCACTTTGAAGTCTGCCCTTGGAATATTTCCTGATCGTCTGACAAACCCAAGGCCTTCCAACTAGAATTTCAAACCTGGGCAGACATCTGAGCTCCCAATCAGCCATTTGGCTCAGCTGGATCCAGGTGAACAGGCTATCATCTCGTTCCAACTGTTCCCAAATGATTCTCACAAGGAAAGAGTTGGGGTGGGTCACATGGCTTAAGAAGCAGGTAAGGAAAATGGAAGAGGTCCCAACACACGTGCTGGAAAATGGCTCATGTTACAACATGCTGGCGCCACTTGTTTGGCTAAGAAGCTGTTGGAGGAGCCTGCAGATGTGCCCTTGGAGGCTCAGCCTTCTCCTCTCTCCTCTTACAACATCTCCTTAATTTGGTGAGTGTTGACTAGCTGGGAAAGTGTTGATTAAGGAACCACATCACTGCCTCAGGTCCTGTTCCCAGCAGGCCTGGGGTTCACACAGAAGGGAAGCTAAGCCACCCCCCACCATGTATTCCTGCCACCTTGGCTTCCACCCCCATCCCCCCCCCCCCCCCCCCCCCCACAAACTGCCTCCCCTGTTTAAACAACTTCCTGGAGGGGCGCCTGGGTGGCTCAGTCGGTTGGGCGTCCGACTTCAGCTCAGGTCACGATCTCGCGGTCCGTGAGTTCAAGCCCCGCGTCGGGCTCTGGGCTGATGGCTCAGAGCCTGGAGCCTGCTTCCGATTCTGTGTCTCCCTCTCTCTCTGCCCCTCCCCCGTTCATGCTCTGTTTCTCTCTGTCTCAAAAATAAATAAATGTTAAACAACTTCCTGGAGCCCTGGTCTTGGCTCTGCCCACAGTATCAGTGTGGTTTTACCGGAAGAGCTTCGTTCAGATCTACTCCAGAAAAATCCAGTCTCACTTATTTTCAGGCTTTCCTCTTGCTAACGGGAAATGTATTTTATCCCAAAAATACCAGGCAAAGAAACAAGAAAAAAATTTTTTTTTTGATAGAAGGCATGGGCTAATACATAATAACCGTTATGAGAATTGCCATTCATCTTCAAGCTCAGGAAAACTCTGCTCCCTGAAAGGCAAAGTTAAAGAATGACAGGGCATTTATTTGGCAACACCTGTGTTATACAACCCACCAAGTTCAGCGTGCAAACAGTCGTGGGGAGAGAGCATTCACAAGCACATCCGGAAATGGGCAGCATTAGCTCCCCAGAGCCCCCACCTGCTCCCAAAGTCAGAACGTGCATCTGCTGCCAACAACTTAATCTCCAAAGGGAACACCACTGAGGATTTTTATTTTTATCCTAGAATAGTTTGATTTTGTTTCTAGGGCCTGAGTCTTCAAAAAATTTTTTGTCTCTTCCCGCCGGTCCCTTGGCAATTTCTTAGGTGAGAAAGGAGAACAAGAGCTAAACCAAATGCTACTTCTGGGGAAGAGCCCCATTCCAGATGAATCTCTGTTGCTTAGTTCGTTCTCATTTTTTCCCTTCTCCCTGGGGACAGAGTCAAGGGGGGGGGAGGGGCCTGAAACTGGGATCTCTCGAATCATGCAGATTCATACTTCAGATTAATACTTGCTGGGAAAAATGCGAGTCCTCCTTCTCCCAGAGTTGGATACCATAGCAGGTTGTTGGAAGGAAATTGCATTGATGAAACGGTTAGACAGTGATTAATATGCGCCATAACTCATTGCGATATCCCTGGTTCAGCATTCTCTCCTCACACAGTGATGTCCAATTACTCACTATTGATCAGTGATTGCATTGCACCAAATAGAATGGCAGCATCAATTCATTTCATCCTATTGAGTTTCAGCCAATAACAATTGATATTTGGCACATGTTTCCCGGAGACATTTGTCTGCCATCAGGGAGTTGATTAACAGGTTGGCAGTTTGCATGTTTGTGAAAAAGGGAGGAAAAGTGTAAATTCTGCTTATGAATTTGTTCTCATACCTGATGTGAAGAGAAAGGCAGTGTTCTCCTGACCTTATCTACACTTCGTCTCGGAAATCAGCTGTTTGCCCCTGCCAACCTGTTCACGTCCAACGCTGCTCTGCCCTTATTTTTTATTGATAATCATGTGAATAATTAAAGTCCAAGTACATGAAACTCACATAAATCATCTTCAGTGGGCACGTAATGGACCCGGGCTCAGCCACTGCTCACAGCATAAATTAAGGCCAAAATATTCACGATGTAAACTAGGCATGTCATTGCCTCCTGCAGAATTCATTGTCACCTGCTTGTCACTCACAATCGGCCACCTTCAAAGGACTCAGCGAGGGAAGACCTTCTCTCCCCAGCCGCCTCAGGGACCGCTGGCGACTTTGCTCCTTTCCCTTTGCCTCAACCATCCATGTTATGTAAGCAGATGACATGCTATTTGTTGTGAAAACCCCACTTGCTTCAGTTGGGCCATTCCTGCTGCGGCCTTAGCGTTTGTTCTGTGCTTACTTTTCAAAAGCCCAAGCAGCACCGTCCAGAGCTATTAACCTCTCTTGCTAATGTCATCAATCATGTGCTTGGCACATGGGTTTTGCTAGACAAATCTCACAACATCTGCCATGTGTTCTGCGACTTCCTTTTGATTCCTCACACTTTATTTTCACTTTCATCTCCTCTTGCTGGTGAGATTTATGTCTGAACCCGCTCAGATGCCAGGGAGCTGGTAACGTGCCATTCTTCTTCCACAGGGCAGTATGCCTTGTGAGAAATTGGGGCGGCCGTTCATTCGGGGCTGGTGGGGGTTCCTGGTGCCAACATCCAATGACCACTGAAGCGTTTTACTGGAGAACCTCCCTGATTCAGAGGACGCTGCACCTGAGAAACCACTCTTACGTGTACACATGAACGCCTGGCACATTAAAGGCATTTTGGGGGAAAAAAAATCATCCAATTTAGAAAACACGTTACATAGTTCCTCTCGGCCCTACGAACATCCGGGAGCACCCTGTAGTCCAAGGCCCTGCTCTGTGTTCATCTGAACCTTGTCTTTTGCCCCCTCCTTAGGGAAGCCCTGTTTTCTTCATGTGTCATCATCATCTCAAGACAGCAGCCCAGGATCATACCTGCCACCCTGACCGTGGCTTTCAAACACCCAAGATAGTGCCACCAAGCCATTTACTCTGCCCGAAATGTTCAGAACCCTGAGGATCAATAGCTGTGGCTCCTCCTAGAGCATTCATGATCCCCCATCTATTTCAAAACTGGCAGACATTTCCTCTGGCCACTGTTCTTAGCATTTCTGGGTCTGTGAACTTAAGAGAAAAATCCAAGGTCCCGGGCTATCCATCAGGCCTATTATTTTATTAGTCATCTTGTGAAAACTTAAATTTGTCCTCAGCCTTTTGTGATGGAAGCTGGAGAGCATGCTAAGGAAATAGATGGACTGTTAAATAAGAAATATCTGCTTTCATGAAAATGTCATTAGTGATGAAGAATGCATTTAAAAGGTCTCTACAAAGTGTCCAGGGCTATTTAAATGATCAAGGAAAATGAGCACTCATACCTCAAAGGTCTCTCTCTTGCTCTCTCTCTCTCTCTCTTTCTTTTTAAAGATTCAGTAACTTCACTCTTGGCTTGCTAAACCTAATATTTATCTTTTTCAATGAGCGTCATAAATTGCAAATCTTGTTAAGAAAAATACCTGTTTACGTAGTTTACATAGGCCGTATATCTTCACTGCATAAAAGTTGTTTTTTATGACAAAAGGCCATGAAGTAAGGGATAATATTTTAAGGTCCTCCTCGTCTTCAAGAATTTTTGAATTGCCGGGCTTCGGATGAAAGGGAAAAATGTGAGCGTGGATTTGGTCAACGCTGATGTACGTGTATCCTAATTCTAAAGAGCTCTCAAATATTTAACAAACAAAATTCCGTAATAGGCTTAAGAGAGGGAGGCAGCATATGACACGCCTCATGTGATGCTCGTGATGAAGCCTTTAATTGAGGCGATGTGAAAGAGAAGCCTTTGCCCTCAAACACATTGACACGACACTTTTTCCACTCGGATGCCCTCCCCCCCCCCCCCACTAATCCATGGATCTGAGGGGGAATCATCCACTGACATTCAATTTTCTGGGAGAACTTTCTTTTCCTTCCTGAATGAGGCAATTTGTTCATGAAGTAATACGAGTATTAACTCTTTCTCAATTTAAGTGGTCCTCACAAAAGAAAGATTAATTCTGGCATTGGAGATTAAGGTCACTAGATCAAAAAACATAGTCAGAGGCCCTCAGTTTTTAGCCACATCCCCTCTTGTCTGGAAAAATAACAAGAGAAACTGTGATTCTCCAGCAAAACAGAAACAAGAGAAGTTCAATATTGGACTCACAAAAATCTTACAAATGAAATGGAGTAACAGCTCAATGAAACTCTGGCTCTAAATATGTTCTACCTCAAAGACAGACCTAGATAAACGAAAAAAAATATATATATATAATAGATTTATTTTGTATATATAATGTGTGCGTGTGTGTGTTTGTGTGTGTGTGTGAACTATCCAGTTGGTAATTCAACAAACATTTATATGGTAGTCAGTTCAGGGAAAATGAAATGTGAGCACAAGGTATTCAGAATATAGTGGGAGAGACATGTATAAGCAAATTACAGAATGCATGGAAAGCATTAAGAATAAGAGCACTATCCAAAAATGTTAGGGGATGTAGAGGGTAAGCTTGGCTTTGCCTAGTGGATGTTAGGAGAGACCTTCTCCCAGGGAGGGTAGGGTTCCGGAAGGAGAATGTGACTAAGGAAGGCAAGCCAGGAGAGAAACAGGCAAGACAGAAACAGCAGGAAAATCACAATGTCGTTTGGCCTGTTATTATAGCTTGTTTATGGCCGTTGCTTCTTTTGCAAGATCTTGTTCCCGTCTACCAATACAGGACCTCAGGCCCCTCCTTACTCACCACCTCACCCCCATCCAGAGTTTTTCATGGAGTCTCCAGGAGGTATCTCATATGCACGTGAAAGAAGTCCGATGAGTTATCATATAGCACGCACTGCTTTTTCCTCCTCTCCACTCCAGCCTCCGCTGCCGGGCAGCCCTAGGTCTGCTGGGTGGTGCTGAGTCTTTCGGCACCACCAGCAGTTCTGCTGAGTTCTGCTGTACTCAAGATAAGATCCAGATAAGATCAACTGAGCACTTCCTGATTCCTGAAGAATGATGTTGCCGCCATTAGATCTCGTCTCCACTGTGCCTATTTCCCCTACCTCTTTCAGATGCTCTAGTGTCTCGAACTTTGGAAGCATCAGGATTGGTCCCTGTAACTGTGTCATGTGTTGTAGAGGGTACCAAACATACTGGGTGGTCTTACAGAATTGTAGGGAGGAATTATTTCCATTTTCACACATAGTTCCTTCTCTCTCTGAAGACTCCAACATGGGGAACTAGGGACTACCCCATGCTACCCCTCAAATCACTCCACACCCCAAAGCAGGCCAAGCGTGTATGCCTGGCTTCCTCATCCTTCAGGTGGACTTCCTTCCCAAGTTGTAGCTGGGCCCTTGTGTAAACACACACATATCTCAGTTTGGTCCCTGAGGTGGGTGTGGCATTAAGCTGAGACCCCTCCCCCCCATGCATTGTAATTGGGAACATGATATGGAGAATTCCTTAAGAAGCCCCGTTTAGTGACTACAGCTGAGAAGAAAGGTCTTATGTATTAGAACTCTTAGTTGCAAGAGGTGGGAACACTGATCTAAAAGAACTTTTTTAAACAAGGGAAATCTGCTGGTTCACGAAATTAAACAAAAGGATCCATTTCTACAGAGCTTGACCAAGGGCTCAGACAGTGGGATCAGGACCCAGTTTCTCACCTTCCATTTCTTGGCTCCACTTCCTTGGCTCTGTGATCAGGCTGGTTGGTACCAGGGTAGCTGCCAACATATCCTGGTTTTATATCCTTTTCTACCAGATGCTGTACCGTGTACTACCAGCAGGAAGAAGAGAAGGTAAAAACCACTATTTCCCAGAAGCCCTGGCAAAAATATCCTCATCTGTCTCATTAATGATGACGGGGATACTTCCTTGAGCTGTCATGATATGGCCAGAGTGATGCAACGTACTGAATTTGCCCTTTGTTCCACCCCTGGATCTGGGGATGGAGTCAACTCTACTCAGAAGCATATGACTGAGACTGGCCAAAGGAACTATTACCCAGAAGAGAACCTGGAGTAGAGCTCTTTGCAGTGTTGAGAGATCTTAATGAATACTACTAGCCTTTGGGTTTGAGGCTCAATGCAAGAGGTGTGGGAATGGGCACAAGGAGGGAGGCGGCTTGGACAAACAGACTCAGCTGGGGCTCTGGATACCTCGGAGAACGTCTATAAATGACCTGCCTCCCAGTGAATGGGATAAGCCTAACAGATGATGTAAGATAAAAATAGGGAACTTTAATGGAAAAAATAAAACAAAAATAATTCAAGAAAATATGTTACTACATATATAATCTATTGGTTGAGGAGAACTGCCAAGCCAAGACTAGGAATTCAGAAGCTAGATAAGAAAAGATTGGCACATTTAAATATATAAAAATCAAGAGTATTTGTATCACAGAGGATATAATAAATAAAATCATAGGCAAATATAGCTGGAAAAAGGTAACAGATTTTAAAAGAGTTGGTATCTGTAACATACAAAATCCTCTTAAAATTGTCAAGAATAAGTCAAACAATCTCATAGAAAAGTAGGTAAAAGATACAAATAGGCAAATCACTGAAGAGCACATTTAAATGGCCAAATGCATTTTTTTAAATGCTCAAATTCACTAGTAGTCAGGGAAATGCAAATTAAAGTAACAATGAGATGCCATTTTATAACCATCAGACAGACAAATTAGTAAGAATTATCACACCAAGTGATGGTGGGCTGGTGGGGATGTGATGGAAAGGGTATTCTTACATATGATGAAAGAAATGTGATGTGTTATAGCTGTTTAGGAAAGCAATTTAGCAATAATTATAAAAATTGAAATTACACTTACTATTCAACTCAGCAATTCCACTCTTAAAAATTATTTATCTCATAAAAATAAAACCACCAGTACATGAAGATATGTGCATGTGCACATATGTGTATCATCATTGTTTCAAAAAAGCACGCTGGAAACAAAATAAATGTCCGTCAGTAAGCGAAGAGCAAAATATTATGGAATATTCACAATACAGAATAATAAACAGAATGACCCAGAGCTATACCAGTCGACTTGAACTTTTTTGCAGTTTTGTTAGTGGGTGAGTTAGGATAAGGAAAAGTGTACAGTATAATATAATAAATATAATGTAATATATAATAAATATGATATACAGAATATAATAAAATATAGAATATAACTTCATTTTATACCATAACAATGACAATTATAAGAGTACTATACTAATACAGAGAAAAATATGGAAGAACACACATTTCTAAAATTGCTTACTTAGGGAAGAAACATAAAGGTACGATGAAGGAGGATAAGCAAGCATCCTGGTTTGCCTGGGACTGAGGGTTTTGGAGGATATGGGGTTTTCACTGCTAAAATGGGGCCAATCTCAAGTAAGCTGGGTTGGTCAATGTAAAGGTGCCAACTATAGGATGGAATGGGGAGGGAAAAGGAAGCAAAAAAAGGGGAAAAAATGATATGACTAAAATTGTGTAATCATATATATGTTCATGTAAAGTGATTTATCTGGGTTGATATTTGTAAAAATAAGTTTTAAAAATACTTAATCTCAGGGGTGCCTGGGTGGCTCAGTCTGTTGAATGTCTGAGTTCAACTCAGGTCATGATCTCACAGTTTGTGGGTTTGAGCCCTGCATCCGGCTCTGTGCGGACAGCTCGGATCCTGGAGCCTGCTTTGGATTCTGTGTCTCCCCCTCTCTCTCTGTCATTCCCCTGCTCGTGCTCTCTCTGTCTCTCAAAAAAAATAAAACATTAAAAAATTGTTTTAAGTACTTATTTTCATAAGTTTCTCTAGGACTTAGGGAAAAATTTAAGTCCTGCTCATAGACTCCTGGAATTTAGAGAAAGCTAGTCTAGAGATACAAGGGCAAAAGACGGACAAGATTAGCAATAAAATACCATCATTTATCCATTCATTGAATATAAACTCATTAAACACCTATTCTGTGTATTAATTTACCTATTACTAACACAACACATAGAAGTTTGTCAATAGATGTGTTGAATAAATAAGCAAATGTCTGACCATAATTATAACAAATATAATTATTATAACCATAGCACATTATAACATATATACCACATGATATATTACAATATCAAATTCTTTAATAGAAGTAAAAACAGAAGCCCATGAGAACACAGAAGAGGAGGGCACTGGCTTTGCTGAGCAGAATCATGGAAACATAACAGCAGAGGAATTTTGAGGGTTTCAGGAAACAAGTAAGAGTTTGCAGAATGAAGAAAGGAAAAAGGAGAATCTAGAAAGCAAGAACAGCCCGTGGAAGTGAAAGAGTCATGCAAAAGCAAAGTGTATTTGGGAAAGAGTAAGAAGTTCCCTGGGGTCTGCATCTGGGGCCAGGGGAAGTTGGGAGAGGGGAGGCAAGAAGATGAAAGACAGATGAGCCGGTGGAAGGTCCTCTGCACCGTGCCAGGGAGTCTGAAGAAGGCACTTGGGAGACAGAAGAAGTCTCACACCAGGGAAGAGACAATGGATTTAGTTTTTAGGAAGATAACACCGGCACCAAGATGGCAAATTGACTTTATGTCAAATGCCAGTTCCAATTGATTGGTCACGAAAACTTGAAGGACAATGTTAAGAAAGACCGTGCGGTCACCCACGTCTGGGCTTAGCAGTTAAAGTGCCATGGCCGATTAGAAGTGTCTACCACGGACAAGGGGTAAGAAGGGTACTGACAAAGCTGCTCTGTGTTTCCCAATGCTGCATCCACCAGCAACGTGGAGGAGGACCCACATGAAAGAGATCACTGTCAGGAAGAGCAGGTGATTTTACTAATCTTTGCAAGAGCTGATGACATCACAGACACCACAGAGGTAGAGTGGAGGAACCAGCTTCAGAAGTCTCAGAGGTGAAATTGAAAGGACCTGCTAAGGGAATTCAGGAATGGATCGAATCCAGGCACTAAGGGTGTCTCTGGCTGGCAAGCAAGTTTCCGATCACGATCGCGTTATGACATTGGAATCAAACCCACTTGGCTTCCGTATCCACCTCACGGAGGGCACAATGACTCAGCAGTTCCGGGAGCTGCCAGGGCACATCCAACAATTCTTGCTACCAAATCGCTTTCCGGTGTCTGGTCCCGGCTGCTTACCACAGCGGTCCTTGTGATTTATTCTCCAGAACAGCTCTCAGAAGTTGGAAGTTCCTCCTAGAGCTGAAAACAGGAAGCAGCCTCCACTCACCTGGAGCACGGACCAGGAAGGAGCGTGTGTGCTCTGACACACCAGCGGTGTAAGTTCCCATTATGTCAGCAGTGTTTACCATCGCTGGGCACTTCCCGTGACATAGGAGAGGAAATGACTAACCCCAGGAAACCATCCTCCCACCCCCTCCAGTCCTCCATCCCCCAATGGAGATGCTAGTGGACTTTCACTAAAAATATCAACACTATCTAAAAATAAGTCCATCGACTCTGCTCCTGCCCCAGGAAATCCTGCCCAAAGCTCCTCTTACATCACCACCACCAGCCCTGGTCAAAGCAGCTTCTCAGTGCCAGGCCCTACCTATCCTTGCGGCTTAAAGTTAATTTTGAAATCAATCTGCACCTGCCTTTCCCAACAACATGAGAGCAAAGAATTGGTGGCCGCGATGGCATCAAACAGGCACCTTCCCGCGGGACAGATGGTCTTCCAAAACTCTTCCACGAGCCTAAGCACCCAAGTGGGTTTATTTCCTGTCTGGTTGACTTCCTCCAGGCTCATTATGGGTTTCAGTGTCATTTTCCAGAGCAGGAAAGAGGGTACGGGAGCGTGGCCTTTGGCAGCCTCGAGTGGACACGCAGTGGCTGACCTGCAGGAGAGAGAGTCTCAACGAACCCATTTGTTAGGAAACCGCTGACAGGCACTTAAAGTATTTGGTAGTGGAGCTGTTTCTGCCGCTGGTTCCTGGGGCGCTCAGTTTGCTGCAGAGTGTATATTCTGTCTCACGCTAAGAAGCCACTGCTAATGTCATCTGCCTTTTGGGAGCGAGAAGGAGGCTGCTGGTGAGCTGCACTGCTCTAGAGGCAGAGTTGGGAAGAAACGCCTGAACCCTAAGCCCTAGAGCGAAACATGGGAGAAATGAGAAATAACTATTGATTCAGTCCTTAACTCCTCCAGTACTGGAAGATTTCCTAACAATTGAACTGCGCTGTTGGTTTTACTTACCAAACAAGGAGGCAGAAGCATATCGAATAAGGACTCTCACTGCAAGGGTTGTCTACTCAGCAGTTCTTCTCCTGGGTGTAAATTCTGTCTTCACTAAGTACTGTGGGACATACAGCAGATCTTAGCTTCTGCAAGCCTCATGTGTCTCAGCTGCAAAATGGGGCTTGTTCTCGACATGGATTGAAATAAGAAATAAACAGTGCTTCATGCACAGGCAGTACTCTGGCGATGTGCCTACAAGTTTCCTTTATGGTGTGCCTTCCCATGTGGCCAGCACTCTTCCAGTGCTGCAGATTCCACAGAGAACAGGGCAGGCAGAGCCCGACGCACAGCAGGACACAGCGTGCAGTGAACCGATCCAGGGGGGTTGGTTGGCGGGAACGGTGTGTAAATTCAGTAACCGACACCTGAGAACTTTGCGGTGGAAGACGTTCTTTCACTCTGATTTCTCAGTCCCAGAGCCAGCAAGCCCTAGAGGACGGAAAGGGAAGCAGATATACAGGATCATCCGGGGGGATGTGAACACGTGAGGCAGTGCTGGGCGGCATGATGTCCCCTCAGATCTCACTGTCTGCTTGTGCACTCTCTCTCGGGAACAGCCCAGGGAAGGGTTCAGTGGTCACTGCAACTTTGGAGGCAAAGGGACTCCAGCCATCACCGGGGCAAACCAACAGCAAAGGGTGCTGGCCAGCATGTCTCCAAAATGGTGATGGGGAAGGAATCAATTATGAATTATCAGGAGGCAGTTTGGGAGACCAGGAAGTGAGTGCAGAATGAGAACAGTGACAACAGTTTCAGAGGAAAAATTACTAAGTTTGTGGGTTCAAATGGAACCTTTGAACTGAAACCATCGTTGACTTTTGGAGCCTCCTATAACCAGAAGCCAGTTTGATTCTCCTGAGTGCCTCATAGTAAAAGCTCCCTTGCTCTAAGGAACCTCATAGACCTTCTCTGTCCTCCACCAGAGGGCCCAGAGAAGGATCGGGTACCAGGATGTGTTGTATGTAGCACCTTCCCCAAAACGTAATTATTTACAACTCTCAAAACAAGCAACAAAATCCTGCAAGGGACAAGAAACAACAAAGGAAAGAAAGAAAAAAGAAAAAAAATCCCTATTAGGTCACAGGAGAGAGACAGGGTTGTCTGTGAGTCACCTTTGGAGTGACCACAGCCTTTGTCTTTGATTCCAAGGCAATTCAGTGCCTCCCTGGAACCAAGGAAAGGTCACCTGAGCTGAAGGAGACAGCAGGGAGACAAGAGTGGATGCTGTCTGATATTAATTATAATTTCAGCTCCGTGAGAGCAGGACCCTTCACCTCTCTTGTTCAGTGAGGACCACAAGTGCCTGGCCTTTCAGTAGTCATTTGCTAACTTTGTCCTATTGTTCTCCTAACAGCTTAAATGGGATATAGAATCACTTTCATATCACTAGATACAGAATAGTTAAGGTTTGGGGTATAGTATCATTTGTATAGGTGTATAGTATCATTTTCCTATCACTAGAGACAGTATAGTTAAGGTTTCATTTCAAATGTTGGTTGTCATTCTAGACTGTCATTGGCAGTCAACTGCCTCGATTCCTAACATTTGAGGGAATCAAACCCGGGTCATACACATCAAATTCCATTTCACGAATTCTCGTGAGGCCCCACACTGGGACAGAGTACTATTACTTAACAGAGCGGCTAGTAGTTAACTCCAAAGCTGCACCCAGGGTTCCGCTGTTTTCCTCTGAGCTGACTACAATCCCAGCCCAACAGATTTTGGATTTTTTCTCGGTTTTGTGGGTCATGACAGACTAGATCCCCTAGGGGGCAGTGTGTGCACATGTTTCAGCCAAGCCAGGCGCAGGTTTTACGGCCGCTGAGGTAATTGCCACAGCAACAGTGTGGGGCTGAGAAACAAAATTCACTTATCAAGTTGTTCTTTAGGTAGGAGCAGGAGAAAGGTGGCCTGAAAGAATTGCGCAGTACAGAAAAACCTGGTGACACAGCAGAAATTTGGGGGATGGTAATTTTAAAGGCTCCAACCACCGAATTGCTTAAGGTCCAACGCAGGAATGATTTGACATGCTCCTTAACACTTGCTAAAGGGTTTTTAATTTTTTTTTTTATTTATTACCTTTTACATGTCGTATTTCTGAAATCCGTGCAGAATTGTGTTTCATTTTCTTACCTAGTCTGGGTGGCAGTTTAAATTCAATTAAAGTTAACCAGTTTTAATTGAGTAATAATAGTTCAAACTGTATTATTAAGGGCTTAGAATGCACCGAGTGTTGACTTACGTGGCATTATTTAGTTATTTATGTTACGTGATCTAATGCTCCCGCATCTCTATGAGATGAAGACTGTTCTCATTTTACAGATGGGGAAACTATGGTGTGGGCAGTTTAGGGAACTCACTCAAGATGCCAAGCCTAAAAGCGGAGTCCAGAACCCATTCTCTTCATTACTTTACTATTTTACCATCTGAGGCAGTGCCTCTTAAACTATCATGTGCACACCTATTACCTGGGGATCTCGTTAAAATGCAGATTGTAACTCAGCCGTTCTGAGCAGGGGCCCAAGAATCTGCATTCCCCACAGGCAGCAGTCAATTCCGGTGTTGCTGATCTGTGGACCACATTTTGAGCAGCAGGAACTTAGAGAAGTGTGTGACTTCGGGGCGGGGGGGGGGGGGGGGGGGGGTGCTAATAAGACGTGCATGGTACCCTCCCTGCCCTCAGGAAGAGCATACCTAGCAGATAAGATTAAGACAAGTACACAAGTAACAATATTGGGAGAGAATGTATATGTCAAGGGCCACAGGGGTACAAATGCAGAACAACTCAGTGGATACTAAGTGAGGGACTCTAGGGTGGGACCCGTGCACCGAAAGCTTTGGGAAGGATGAGCCGGATGAACGAGCAAAGCTTCTTCTATCCACAAGGCGCTTGCAGACTGGTGGGGAAGAGCCAGTGGCCACACAAACAGCCCTAGTGCAGGCACAGGCTTTACAAAAGAGGCTCCCAGGAGGGCTGTGGGAACAGAGAAGAGGGATGAGGTGAGGTAGGCGAGAATCTCGTTCGTGACTGGAATTAGGAAGCAGTACATTAAGAAGCTCTCGGCTGGCCATGGGCCTAGAGGAAGGCTTCTTGCCTTCATGGTGTTCGGGATAAACCATGAAAGACAGATGGAATTTTGACAGTGGATATAGGAGTTTATTTCAGGGAGAAAAACCGACGTAAGCCTAAATTCTGAAATATAATAGTACAAAAAGCTAATGTGGGGATGAGCACATAGTCCTGTTTTCCTATCTGGACACTGGAAGAAAGGTGATCCTGGAAGCCATGTTTTAGAGCAGCGATTCTCAATTAACATTAAGGGTCACTGAAGGAGTTTGTGGCACCTGGCTGGCTCAGTACAGTGTACGACTTGGGCTCAGGTCATGATCTCGCCGTCCTTGGGTTCGAGCCCCGCATGGGGCTCTGTGCTGACGGCTCAGAGCCTGGAGCCTGTTTCGGATTCTGTGTCTATCCCTCTCTCTCTGCCCCTCCCCTGCTTACATTCTGTTTCTCTCTCAAAAATAAGTAAACATTAAAAAAAATTTTTTTTAATTAAAAAAAATCACTGAAGGAGTTGAAAGAGTTTTTCATGCTGGGATCCTATTGTCAGGGATTCTAATTTCATTAGTTTGGGGGTAGAGCTGGGAATCAGGACATTTTAAAAACTTCATATTTTAAATTAGATGATATGTATGTGCAGTCAAGTGTGAGAACAATTACCTTAGAGCAGTGGTTTTCAAAGTGTGGCCCCAGGACCAGGAGCATCAAGCGTCACCTGGAAGTTTGTGAGAAGTGCAAATTCGCACACTCTACTCCATACCTACTGAATCAGAAACTCTAGGGGTGGAGCCCAGAATCTCTGTGTTAACAAACGCTTTTGGCAATTCTTATGCATGTACGTATGTATGTATGTATGTATTTAGAGCATGAGCAGGGGAGGGGCAGAGAGAGAGGGGGAGAGAGGGAGAGGGAGAGAGAGAGAGAGAGAGAGAGAGAGAGAGAATCCCAATCAGGCTCTCTGCTGTCGGTGCAGAACCTGACACGGGGCTCCAACTCACCAACTGCGAGATCATGACCTGAGCTGAAACCAAGAGTAGGACGCTTAACTGACAGAGCCACCCAGGTGCCCCAACCCTTCCAGTAACTCTAACGTAAGTCAAAGTTTGAGAACCAATATTCTGGAGCCTTGCTACTCCAAGTGTGGTACATAGACTCAGTGCACAGATATCGCCTGGAAGCTTATTACAAATGTCAAATCTTGGCCCTCACCCCAAGGCTAATCCACGAATCAGAACTGCAATTTAATAAGATCCTCAGGTGATGGGTATGTAAGGTTTGGAAAGCACTTTAAATTTCACGGTGATAAAGCTGCACTAATTTAGATGGTAATAGGGAGTGGTGACATAACTGAGGCTTGAGAACTATTTAATAACTGTATTTAAGGTCAATTAAATAAAGCAGATCCTGGGACGCCTGGGTGGCTCAGTCGGTTAAGCATCTGACTTCGGCTCAGGTCATGCTCTCACAGTTTGTGGGTTCGAGCCCTGCGTCGGGCTCTGGGCTGACAGCTCAGAGCCTGGAGCCCGCTCCGGATTCTGTGTCTCCCTCTCTCTCTGCCCCTCCCCTGCTCATGCTCTGTCTCTCTGTGTCTCTCAAAAGTAAACATTAAAAAAATTAAAATAAAAGAAAGCAGATCCTGTGCAGCCCACCTTATCTGAGCCTGCAGGATAGTCACAGAAAATTCGCTTGCCACTTACACCTCCCCAGACTTTTTTCCTCCTGTTCAACCCTTCTTCTCCTAGGCTTCAGCAGAAAACCGTGCACTGGGGCCTTAGAAAGAAGCCCGTCTCACTCAGAGCTCCTTTCACGGTGGAATCCTGCCAGCCATTGATCCGACAGTGGGAGTTATCTCAGCAGTCCAACTCCACTCAGGCCCCAATTCCAGCTTCTATAATATTTCTGATAATAAGAGAGCCTAAATGAAGCATCCTTTTAAAGGCCTTCACTGTTAATTTGGCCCAGGGAAAAAAGCCAGCACATTACCCTGCGTTTTCCAGTCATTCTGCTTGTGCTGTATAGACTCTGAATAGATGTCCATAATGAGATTACTCAAAATGGAATTCATTACCTGACCTAAGATTTATTGCTTTTTAACTACAGATATAAGGCTACCCACACTCTGCTCCCAGAATTGGCGGCGTGACGGCTCCGCTTCTCCGTTCCAGGAAGGGCACGGGAAAGCAGGGCGGGGAAACGCCGAGCCTGTGCAGGGTTGTGGACGAAGAGTGGAGTGAACAATGTGGCTTCATTAGGACAGGCGCACGGGAACCCCAGGACTCTGTTGCTAAGTTCTGCTCGCACAGTCTCACCGCGGGGACCGTGGATGGGCCAGTCACCTCCCCACTAGCATAATTGGAAAGACTCTAAGGGGCCCTGAAATGCTGAAGTGCTGTGAATTAGCAGTGTTCAATTCTGATGAACATTAAAGGAAGTGTGTAGTTAATTCCTCCACACATGCTGCTCGCAAAGTCTTTCCACTGGGGGCTTTTGGCTTGGAGCATTACAGGCCCATTTGTTCTGCCTGGCTTCTCCATCAGGGCAGGGACCTCAAGGTGAGTTAATAGGCTTGGCTTCTCAGCGCTTTATTTTAAGCTGTATTTACCATCATCCTATGTATTTTAACAAACCTCCGGTGCATGGCATGCCATTGAATGCTGCACAAAATAGATAAGAGAGACGGGGCCCTGGCCTCACTGGCAGAGGACAGCGATTGTGTTCAAGGCAGTATTGAGGATGTCCTGCCTTGCACCCTGGTTTATGATACTGCTTGGTCCCCACATGGTTTACTGCCTGCCACAAACCTTCCTAGGTCTTCCCTTCTTACCCTGGCCTGGGCCACATCCGCTAGACTGTCAAGAGCAAGGGGAGGTCCTGTCTATGTAGTCACCTCTTATGACAACTATAACCACTGCCTGCCTTGTTTTCTCCATCCCATTCTTGCTCAAACGCTCCCTTCTAATACGCAATGTAAAACCATTACTGATGGGGGCTCTACAGGAGATAATAACTTTAAATAGGTGATACTTACATGGATATCAGGATAAAGTAAAATAGGACGGGCAAATTGATATTGCATATTAGAAGGAAATATTATTAGCAAACCAAACAAAAGCCAAATTTGGGGGCAATGAGCATGATACATTAGAATTGAGAAGAGTGACACATTTTCATACCCAGGTCTTTATTCCTAAGGTAAAAAAGCCTCTTTATGTATTGTGGAAGTGTATCTGAAATGCCACATTCTATTTGTTTATTTAAAGATTTCATATTTTAAAAGCAAAAGAAACTATTACTACAGATTTTTTCTTTTTCTTTTCTTTTCTTTCTTTTTCTTTTCTTTCTTTTTCTTTTTCTTTCTTTCTTTCTTTCTTTCTTTCTTTCTTTCTTTCTTTTTTTCTTTGTTTTTTTGGTTTTTTTTTGTTTTTTACCATAGCTTTAGGAACTAACCGTGGGGGGGAATGTCAGCATAGGTTATAATCTTGCCCTGGACAATTGCAGGACAAGTCACTAGCCTGAATTCTTGTTATTATTTTAATCTGTATATAAACCTTGTCAGATAGCCAGATATATTTTTAAAAATGCAAACTAATAGCCATCATCATCTGATGTTCCCGAGACGAATACAACAATGACAACATGCTATTAAAGGCCATGTCTGTGCTATCAAAATAATGAGACTGTGGCCCAGGCTGCCTGAGAATTTCAACTATCTTTTAGTCAATTTGGATTGTCACTTGGGCAACATTATAGACAGATCTGGGATCAGCCATTTAGAGAGAAAATGTCACACTTTCCTTTTTTTGGTAAATGCAATGATAGAAGCGTCTCTGAGTCCCACGACCTTCCAATCTAACATAGAATCTACCTCTAACACCAGCCCTCAATGCTGCCACCTGCCCAGATGGTACATTTGCCCTGGCTAGAAGGCAAGGTCATCCTGTAAATCTTTCCCAAGGTACTGGATGCCCACGGGTATGGATTCTGTGAATGCCCAGGGTGGGAAAACTGTCCTGCCCCTCTACCTCCTCTCTGTTTGGGGTTCTGCAGAGGAGATCAGCTGGATCCTTTCAGGGACTCTATTTTCAGTACTCTATTTTCAGTCCCTTTCAGGGACTCGTATTTTCAGTACTCATCCACTGACATCTCAAAACACAGGTCAGTTGCCACTTGCTCTTGCCTGGGTTGGGGGCCAAAAGAGTCCTCAATACAATGTTCTGGATCGGGATATTCAGTTTGTGGAATTATTGAACAGGGGACCTAAACTTGCTGATTTTTGTTAGTGTTTGTTGATCTTACATCGTAACATGTCACAGAACAACACCAAGACTCTTATCTGAAATGATTATTCATCATCCATTGCTGGACTGTGTTTAAATTGGAGAAATTGGCCAAAGCCTGGGGAGGAGGGGTGGAAAGGATGTAACAACAAAAATCGTAAAAAAAAGAAAATATCTGGCGCACTAACATATCTTAAAAGTTTATGAAAACACAAACACACTTTTGCCAGATGACTATAGTTCCTGAAATATCTACTTCTTTTTTAATTATGTAAGTAAATAACGAGTCCTTGCTCCTATAAAAGCTTCAAACATTTGTGTACATTTATAAAGCAAAATTTGACAGTTCCCTTTATTTCCCCTCTATTTGTTGTTGTTGTTGTTTTTTATTTTATTTTTGGGGCGCCTGGTGGTTAAGTCGGTTAAGCGTCCAATTTTGGCTCAGGTCATGATTTCATGGTTCGTGAGTTCTAGCCCCGCGTCGGGCTCTGTGCTGACAGCTCAGCGCCTGGAGCCTATTTCAGATTCTGTGTCTCCCTCTCAATCTGCCCCTTCCCCGCTCATGCTCTGTCTCTGTCTCTCAAAAATAAATTTAAAAATTAAAAAAAATTTAATTAAAATAAAAGATTTTATTTTTAAGTAATCTCTGCACCCAACATGGGGCTCAAACCCACAACCCCAAGATCAAGAGTTGCACACTCCACTGACTAAGCCATCCTAGCGATTCTCCTCTCCATTCTATCTAAACTCTCACATCCTTTCCAGGAAAACAGATGCTTCCTTCCAGGTCTTTCCTTATAATTTTATAATACCCATGCACATATGTACATAGTTTTAAAAAGAGTAGGATCATTCCATACATACTGTTCTGCAACTTGATTGGCCATTAAATATGACCTGAAGATTCCTTTTCTACATCAGTACATATAGCACTACCCCATTCTCTTTAACAGCCGTCCTACCGCTCCATGTTAAAGATGAATCATCATTTGTTTACATATTATCCTACTGACTATTATTTAAGATTTTACTTTAATTTTCCAATTTCAAACGCTGAACATTCTGGAACCCATGTGCAAATATATTTTTAGATTGTGTTTGTAGATTAAAAGTACTTTTACAGTTTTAATAACTGTGGCCACTCGCCTTCCCCAAAGGCTCTCTAATTGCACTGGGAGCTTTGTAGTTTCATGGTCAGGGTATTCTCCAAATGTATTACCTTAAAGACAGTAGGCCGCGCTTTGGAAATAAACAGAGCTGAGTTTTCGTCTCCGTCAGTTCCAGCACCTAGTTCCTTGGGCATGTTAGGTAACCCCACTAAGCTTCAGTCACCTTGAACAAGCAATGAGACTAATGTTACAGATCCTTGAGGGCTTTGGGAAGATAAGTGTCATAATATGTAAAAAGCACTTAGCACACAGTAGGTGTCCATTGAGGCTTGGTTATTAATGAGTTCAGACATGAGCTGAATTGCACTACTTGAGGGAACAGTAACCAGCAGTTTCCAGAAACAGAAGTGACATCTAAGATTAAAACAAACAAACAAAAAAACCTCAGATGAATCTATATACATAAGAGCCGCATTTTGTTGGTTTTGAATTTTATCAGTGTTTCTATCTCCTTCTTATTAAAAACATGGAAAGCTGCTCATTGTATTCGCTTCCTCAGTCTTTGATCTGCATCTGCCCTTTAGTCTCAAGAAGTAAATTCAGTGCAGACAGCATCACTCGTTTACTCCTGGATATTTTATATAACGTGGAGGTTTATGCAAGGAGTTATGCTGTGTTAATTACTTGTTCCCAGGTTAATATTAAGATTAACTGGCATTCACTGAACACACACTGATGTAGATGTCCAACCCAATTTATCACTCCTGCTTCACGAAGAATGTCGTCTTTCCCTGGACCACCTCCCACTGCCTCTGTGGCTTCTTGGCTTTGTATTATGGTGTGATTGCTGGCACCAGTTGCCTTTCATATTTGGGGGGTCTTCCAGGAGAATAGTTATTTAAAAAAATTGTTTTTACATTTATTTATTTTTGAGAGACAGAGTGAGACAGAGCATGAGTGGGGGAGGGGCAGAGAGAGAGGGAGACACAGGATCGGAAGCAGGCTCCAGGCTCTGAGCTGTCAGCACAGAGCCCGATGCAGGGCTCGAACCCACAGACCGTGAGATCATGACCTGAGCCGAAGTCGGACGCTCAACCGACTGAGCCACCCAGGCTCCCCGAGAGTAGCTATTTTTAAATTAATTTACTTCATTTGAGTCCCAGCTTTCAGCTCTTGTAGTAAACCTGTCCCTGCACCCTATCACTCAGATGTAGATGGAAATACCTGCCATATCAACCCAAGTCACAGCTAAGGCAGGATTCCTCATTAATTGCAAAGAAATCATTTGGGGCTTATGGATGAGGAATGGTTTCCAAATCTCCATGTCCAGTAATATCCCCATTGCCCTTAACCTTACCTCACCTATTTACTTGTTTCTCTTAACTTCCAGCTGCCATCTGAAAAAGAAAAACCAAGGCAAATATAAAGGGATGCTTATGGGACGCCCCTTTATTTAAAAAATGGCTTTGTGTGTGTGTGTGTGTGTGTGTGTGTGTATGTGTGTTAAAAAAGATACAATTCAACACCAACAAGATGCAGCTGCAGAAGCCCTTTGGCAGAGGTGCTCTGAAGCCTTGCTAGATGCTTGGAACGGCACAGTGAAAAGAGGAGAAGAGCAACCCAGTGAAAACAGTCTCTGGCCCCCTCTGCCTTACCATTTGCCAGGGGGATGACCTTGGCAGGTTGTATCTGCACACTTCCTTCATCTCACCAATAAAATGGGATTAGTCTCAGAATCCACCTCATAAAGTCAATGTAAAGATCAAACATGTCTCAAAAATGTAAAGCACGAGTGCTCCCCCCATCAAAGTATTATGCAAATAAGGGGTAGTGGTATTTATAGCTAAGAGCCCAGGGTCTGGAACAGGCTGCCGGAATTAAATCCTGGGTCCTCCACCTACTACCTGGGTGATCTTAAGCAGGTTACTCACCTTTCCTGAAGGCGCTTCTCCCTTTTTAAGTGAGAACGATAACTGTACGTCAGGGGATTCTTTAGAGAAGCAGCGGATAGTACGCAGTGTTTGGCATTTAGAAAGCGCTCAGCAATGTAATATCAGTTCATATTATTTTTGGTAAGCTAAATTGCAAGATATTTGTGCCATGTCCATAAAAAAATTCACTCTGGTGCGAGTGACCATGGATTCCTGCAGTCTCCCTTTCAGTTTCTGACACAGTCTGGTTTAAAAATATACCGAGGTCCACAGAAAACTCCCTGGAGACATGGAATGCCATTCCTTATTAATATGTTGGGATTTTATTGATGAGGCAACATGCAACCAGTGGACCTTGGACCTCAGCCAGAGCAGTCATTTCTAAAGTAACAAATGGACCTAATTATAAGGTGGTTTTACCTAAAAGGTCATTCTGTGCCATATAACTGGAGGCTGGCATTATGGGAAGCTTCTGGTGTATTATATCGCATGTCAATATTAACACGTGTTCTATCACCGCTATGTGAATTTTAGAGGCCTTAGCGTTCTATCCTGTGTGCACCGTCATGCACAGGCACACACACACACACATACACACACACACACACACACACACACACACACACACTTTTAGCCGGGACCACTAGTCCCCTCACGTTCCATGATTCTGAAAAGCCGTCTTTACTGGTTCGGGATTCCTATTTTTCAGGCTAGTTGCGCTGTTGAAATGAGTCCTTGGTGCTTGCAAGTCTTGTTCCATAATTTCATTTGGCTGAGGCAGGAGACAAGTACCTCATTTTAATTAGAATTTCACGCAAACTGCATTATGTTGTTGTGTGTTATTCCAGAAGAATGTACCACATCAAGGACAGCTGTTGATGGAGTAAAGCATCCTGTTTATTCTGAGGAAGAAATAAAAATGCTTGCACTCCCTTCTCAAGCTCTCTCACCGTGCCACTCCTAACGTATCCCACGGAACACAAAGATGTGCCCCGAGGCTCTCCAAGACGGTGAAACATGTTACAGAAGATGCCAGGTAATAATCATGGGCACAAAAATGGAGTATCATCATGTCAGTCAAAGGGACGATCTGAGATCCTACCCAGCTGATTGTGTCCTTGCTGGCTTGCCACAAATCACAGAGCCCTCTAAGGGATCCACTTTCTGCCTGTTGCCCTGAGAAAGGTCTTCGCTTCGTTGAGGAAAACTGGGGCTGTGCTGCTGTAGACCTGCAATTAAGTCCCTGCTGCTCTCCAAACCAATGAGTTTTTCCAAGTAGTAATCTAATTTATTTTTCCCATTTTCTAAGTAATGCCAGGGTAAGCGCGTTCATCATTTTAGACTCGCTGCTCCTAATTCCTAATTCAGACTTGTTTGTTCAGGAGAAAGGCAAACAACCCCCAAGCTATCACCCACCCCCATTTATTTGGAAGGAGAGAGTTTCAGCGGGAGAAGATAAATAGCATGTCAAACATGGTTTGGAGGGGCTACAACTGAATAATTTCTAGTTTCCTACGCCTGTCTCCAGCTGTTGTGGCCCAGTGTGACTCTGAAATCTGTGTGCTGGCTTGGCTGAGCTGCTATTTAGTCAAATCAGATCAATACCTTGAAGCACTTGTCTGATGATAATCTCAAGCTATTCCAGGAATTCGCACATTGAACCATGTGGACGAGGATGACTTCTTTCTAGTTATCTGTCTGTGAACACATCAACCGGTTGATACCTGTAATCCTAAGATCTCTTAGAAAATAAAAGGCAGGCCACCTTTAGAGAACTGGTGGACTCACATGGCCCTCAGGATGCATCAGTCTAATTCCAGGAACAATTATTGGGCGTTGCCGTATACGAGCAAATATAGGAGATATAAAGATCAGCCCAACATAGTCCCAATTCTCAAGTATAATTTAATATCGGGCTATAAAAACATCAGTAGGTAATTAATTGTTATTTAGATTTGGTCTCATTCCAAAAGGATCTAAGATAGAAGAGTACTTGCAAAAATACATGCAATAGGTTAAAATGAAATAAACTAGGATTACGTGAGAAGGGATTGGGGAAAAATCAAGGGTGGGGGAAGTTCAAATGAAGCTGGAAGTGAAATAAGTTCAGAGAACATATGCCGTGAGAAATAATGCTTGCCAGTGTGGGACATAAATTTTTCTTGGGGCTTTCTGGAAGCCAGCACAAAAGCAGAGGCAAAATTGGTTTATTATATGATTGACAATGTCCATATTGATCTCACTCAGGAAAAGAAGGGCTATACCAGGCATGGAAACTATGCACATCTTTCTCACATAAAGACTTGCATTTATGCTAGTCAGTATCCACAGCTTACTTACAGAAAATACAATCAAGATTATCACTAAATGGGAACAAGTACAATTTGTTGCTTATTATTTGTCATTCCTTGTCACCTTCTTCCTTGCTTCGAACACCCCTCTCTACTATCACCCGTACGCACACCAGGGGCTGAAAATGCTGGATATTGATTGGGTCTCTCAGACTCCCTTGGACATGTGACCCAATCATGGCCAATGGGATTCAAAGAGTAGGATAGGAGCTCCCTGTCCATTGATAAACACCAAGTCTGGATATATTTACCCTTGCTCTAGAAGGAATGAAAACACTATAAACATAAATGAGACTCATGAAAAAAAAATACTCCACTGTAAAAAAAAAAAAATGAAACATTTAACTCAAAGAAGGAGCTTATCTCTGAAAATGATCTGTGAGATTCAAAAGATAACATCAGGAAACCACTGGGAATCCTTGAAAAAAGTGCAAGAAGACAGGCCACCATAATTCAGAAGCTTAAGGAGATGGAAAGCTGAAATTAATGGTGAGATTAAAATTCAAATCATCAGCGTCCGACTTCAGCTCAGGTCATGATCTCGCGGTCCGTGAGTTCGAGCCCCGCGTGGGGCTCTGTGCTGACAGCTCAGAGCCTGGAGCCTGCTTCAGATTCTGTGCCTCCCTCTCTCTCTGACCCTCCCCTGTTCATGCTCTGTCTGTCTCTGTCTCAAAAATAAATAAACATTAAAAAAAATTTAAAAAAAAATTCAAATCATCAGAATTGACAGGCATCCCAAAAGATCTAAAAACATAATGGGACAAAGGTGGAACTTTGAATTAACATCTCATTTTGCTTCCTCCCAAAGCCGTTATAAAACTGTACACACACACACACATACACACACATATGTCTCCACATAGGTAGAGAAGATAGAAAAGAAAATAATGGTAAACTTTTGACACTGGAAAACAAACAGATGTGTGAAAACTGACTTAAAAGATCTGAGAAAGCCGAATTCTAAACTGTAGGTACTAAAAACTGAGAACCAACCCAACCATGCACAGTCCCTCTCTGTCTCTCAAAAATAAATACACGCTAAAAAAAAAAAAAAAAAAAAAAAAAAAAAAAAAATTAGAACTGAGAGATATTCAAATTAATTTTTTTATGTGTGGTTATAAAAGTGGATGCCAATTTCAAAATTTATTTTTAAGCTAGAAGATATGGGATGGTTTGAAGGAAAAAGAGAAGGGACAAGGAAAGGGAAAAAGGGAGGGAGATAGGGAGAGAGCTTTAATTACATCGATAATGGGCAAATGGGAAGAAAAGAGGGGTGCAAAGTAAAATTATGCTTAAAGTCAGTAGTTGTCAAATTTTGCTGTGCATTGGAATCAGCTAGAGATCTTTATGAAACACTGATGCCTGGCTTCTACCCTCAGGCATTTTCATTCAATTGGTGCAGAGTGCGACTAAAAGCTCCTCAGCTGCTTCCAATGTGCAGCAACAGTTGGGAACCATTGGCTTAATTCATTCAATAGGAAAAAGCAAGGATGGCAAAACGATTTCAGCTTACTGTTCCAACTCTTGTTAATTGGCAATGACTGCCTGAGGGCTTTGTTGAGGTCATATCCAGACTCAATGGGAAAGTGCTCTAATCCACTTACGCTATCTCCACTGGAAGGGAAGAGAATTACATCACACATTGGCCACTCCTGTATTCAAGTAGATTTTGAAACTAAAGTAACTATTAGTGGCTTAAAAAAACAGTACAGATCTCTTCCAAAGTATTAGAGATGACGAAAGCAAAGAAAATACAGTCATATAGTAAAAGACAGTACACAAAATAAAGAGGGAAGAGGACAGGGAGCTTGGACAGAATGAGGAAGAGGAGAACGAGAAGATGAGGAAGAGGAGGGGAGGAAAGAAAACATAATAGAAGAAGTCACAAAATAAAATGGCAAAATACAACCAAATATATTTATTAAGCCTATAAATGCAATTGGGAAAATCTCCTTCATTAAAAAATATTATCTTTAGATTGTATGAAAAGAAAAGAGATATCCATGTATGTGACATTTTCTAAAGCCCCATCTGAGACAAAATTACTAAGTAAAAGTACTAAATGATTAGAAAGTAGGCAAATATATCAAGCAAAAACAATAAAAAACAATCATAATACCGATAACAAATATGATAGAAACTAAAGCAGAAATATTAAATGAAATGAAGATGTACTGTCACAAAGTATATTTCACAGTGAATATAAAACTGTCATGAAATTTTATGCATCATGTAGCATTATATCAAAATACAAAAGTGAAATCTGCTATAAATTACAACAAATGGACAGAAGTGCAGTACTAATGGGACACTTTAATAATAACTCTTTCTCTTTCTGATGGGTGATAAAAAATGTAAATCAAACTTTATAGCACACAAGCAGAGAATATACCTTTATTTCCAATACTAATAAAACATCTACCAAAAATAAATAAATAAAAGGATTATGCAGCAATAAAAATTTCAAAAGTATATAGCCCACATTCTGATTAAAAAGTAAGGTCATTATTGAGCCAAGGAGAAAATTAATGCTGCAGAAAATTTAGAAATTAACAAGAGTAGTACATAAAATTTATGGGATGTGCGAAAGCAGTATTTCGAAGAAAAGTCATAGATTTAAATGTATTTTATTTATTGTCTTTTGGGTTTTTTTTATTTTGGGGGGGTTTTTGTTGTTGTTTTTGTTTGTTTGTTTGCAAAGGAGGAAAAGGCAAAGTAAGTGCTGTATAACTGATGAGACTATGAGAGGAATGTCCTAATCTGGGGGTGGTTTAGGTCGATGTTGAGGGCCATAATGATTTCATTATATGAAATCTTCCTCTGCCTCTGATGTTCCTTCTTGCAAAGAAAAGGTCCTTGTTTCAGATACCAACCCTAGTGATATTTCTCACTGTTCTTCTGTCAATCTTCTGTCAATGGTGAAAAGTTTGGGATTTGTATATAAGCTGTTATCTTTTGTATTAAGTCAAGCTTAATTAGTATAGGAGATGTGTAAGAAGTAATGAGAAATTATTATAGTACCATTTGTAAATCCGGAACAGATATAGCTTCTTTTGGAACTCATCAGTCTTCATGTGGGATAATCATGTCTTTTCTGCTCTACTCCATTTTTTTTTTTTTTTGAAGAGGAAAAATAGGCACAGAAAGAATAGTATGCTTTGTGTTAAATAAATTACCATTTCAACAAGCCCAGCTGCCTAAAAACTCATTTCATGAGCAAGTTAAAACTTTAATAAGGCTAAATGTAAAATATAAAAGTATACAACTTATAGAAGAAAACACAGGAGAAAATGTACATGACCTTGGGTTTGGTGATAAGTTTTTAAATACAATACCAAAAGCATAATTCATGAAGAAAAACTTTGTACTTTATTAAAATCAGGCTTTTGATACTTTTGGATTTTATTAAAATTAAAAAATTCTACTCTGTAAAAGACATTATGGACAGAATGGGGAAAAAAAAGCTGCAGACTTGGAGAAAAATGTTTGCAAGACACATTTCTGATAAAGGGCATCTATACAAAACATATCAAAAAATCCTTACATTCAATAATAAGAAAACAACCACTTAAAGAAATGGGGAAAAAATCTGAACAGACACCTCACCGCAAATGGCATACAGATGGCCAGTGAACATATGAAAAGATGTCCAACATCATTTGTCATTAGAGATATTTAAATTAAAACAACAAAGCAATACCAGCACATTCCTATGGCAAAATGGCAAAAAAAAAAAAAAAGGGGGGGGGGGAGAAAAGAAAACAAACAACAACAAACTAATAACACTAATTGCTGATGAGGATGCATAGCAACAAAAACTCTCATCCATTGCTGATAGGAATCAAAAAAGCACAGCCACTTTGGAAAATAGTTTGGCTGTTTCTTCCAAACTGAAGGTATTATTCCTATACAATATAGTATTTATGCTCCTAGATATTTATCCAACAGATTGAAAATCATGCCCACACCAAAATCTCCAGGAAAGTGTTTAGAGCAGCTTTATTCATAACTGTCCCAAACTAGAAGTAACTAAGACATTCTCCAAAAGATCAATTGATAAACTGTGGTACATCCATACAATAGAATACCACTTTTCAGTGATCAAAAGGAATGAGCTATCACATCATGCAAAGGTGTGGATGAACCATTTAATGCATGTCATAAGTGAAAGAAGGCAGTCTGAAAAGACAGTATACTATGTTATTCCATTTATGTGACATTCTGGAAAGGGTTAAACTATAGAGAAGATAAATAGATCTGTGGATGGCAGGGTTGAGGTTGTTGGTGGGCAAGAGCTCAATAGGAGAGCCACAGGGGGATTTTTGCTTGGGGAAACCATTCTGTATGGTACTGTAATAGTTTGACCTAACTCTGAAAATTAGTGGAATCTGTAAGACAAATGGAACTGCACAAAGCTAGCACTGTATGCTAGTTGATAAAGTTGTTGTCCATGGAAATATGCAACAATGTACGTGTATACTGAAACTGAGCAATTAAGTAAATGGATGGCAGATGATGGGGGCCAGGTTTCCCACCTGTGAGTGTGATTTTACAGAACAAGGGGAGAAGGCTAGAATTATCCATGTGGAAATCTATTAGAGTTGGAGACATCAATATGAATTCATCCTTGGCTCGAGTGAGAGAGAAATATTTATAGATATGTGTATGCACGTGGGTTAGTACACACACATATATTTCTTTGCTGTCAGCTGACAGGACCTAGAAACTATGATACCCCAGTAGCAATAAGCATATGTAGCACCCATTTCTAATACCATTCTCCAGTAAACAGAACTAGAGCTCCTTGGAGACATGGCTTATTCCAGGCCTGAGGAAGGAAACCTACAAGATGGGCCTGGAGCATCTTATAATGCCAGGGGTAAGGAAGTGCTCAAAAAACATAATGATGGCACAATGTCAGAGATAAAGGAGCCAACTAAAAGAGTTCTTAATGGCCAAAACTGTAATGATTTTAGAGCAACAAAATAAATAAAGTAGTATTAGATCATAACTAATGAGAGAAGAGACAATGCTCCCAAGAGATTTCCAAATAGTGTATGTACATATCTTCTTCCAAGGACATGAATTACAAGTCCCATTATTTAAGGGTGGGCTGTGCAGAGTGACTTCCCACAAAAGAGCACATTACAGAAAGGGAGGCGAGAGTAACTTTATGGTGGACAAACCTGACAAATACTACCTCAGTGAGGTCATCAGGGTTAATATCAACAGTGCTTAAGTCATGATGAGAAAGGTACCTTCTTGAGGTCTTCCTCCCCTTAACCCATAACCCTAAAAGATAAACAACAGACAGACAATTCTACCTGAAGGGCGTTGTATGAAATAACTAAGCAGTCATTTCCTCACGACTGTCAAGGTCACCAAAAACAAAGAATGTCTGAGAAACTGTCACAGCCAAGAGGAGTCTAAGGAGACATGATGACTAACTGTAATGTGATATCCTGAATGGGATCCTAGAGCAAGAAAAGAACTTTAGCCAAAAACTAAGGAAATTTGAATAAAGTATGGGCTTTAGTTAATAATGACATATCAATACTGGTTCATTAATCATGACAAATACACCATACAAATAAAAGACGTTAATAATAGAGAAAACTAGGTGTGGGATATATGAAAACTCTGTTATTTCAAAAGCTTCCTGTAAATCTACATTTAGAAATCTATTCTTTTTTTAAAAATGTTTATTTATTTTGAGGGAGAGAGGAGGGGGGAGGGGCAGAGAGAGACTCCCAAGCAGGCTTCAAGCTGTCAGTGCAGAGCCGGACGCGGGGCTCGATCCTGCCAACTGTGAGATCCTGACCTGAGCCAAAATCAAGAGTTGGTCACTTAATCAACTGAGCCACCCAGGCACCCCTAGAAATCTTTTCTAAAAATCAAATTTTATTTTATTTATTTATTTTTAATATTTTAAAAATGTGTATTTATTTTTGAGAGAGAGAGAGAGCACGAGCAGGGGAGGGGCAGAGAGAGAGGGAGACACAGAATGCGAAGCAGGCTCCAGGCTCTGAGCTGTCGGCACAGAGCCTGACGTGGAGCTGAAACACACAAGCCATGAGATCATGACCTGAGTTGAAGTTGGACGCTTAACTGACTGAGCCACCCAAGCGCCCCTAAAATTTATTCTAAAAATCTTTAATAAGAATTTACAAAATCTCGGGGCGCTTGGGTGGCTCAGTCGGTTAAGCGGCCGACTTCGGCTCAGGTCACGATCTCGCAGTCCGTGAGTTTGAGCCCCATGTTGGGCTCTGTGCTGACAGCTCAGAGCCTGGAGCCTGTTTCAGATTCTGTGTCTCCCTCTCTCTGACCCTCCCCCGTTCATGCTCTGTCTCTCTCTGTCTCAAAAATAAATAAATGTTAAAAAAAATTAAAAAAAAAAAAAGAATTTACAAAATCTCTAGATTCCATTATCCTGTTATTTGCTGGGACCTGCCTTCTCTCGTGTCATCAGGCCACTGGGCAAAGTGAAGCAATCCAGAGCCCAGGCCAACAAGTATGAGATTCTGATCCCGAGCCAAATGGACAGAGACCCTCACTCCACGTCTCTTTAATGTTTTCAATGTCTCTGGCATCATACTTGGTGCGTCTCCGGAAAGTAAAATTAAAACCAACAATAGCTGCTGTCCTGAAGGACCTACAACTGCTCCCACCCCACTCCCTCCAATCACACCCTTCAGACATAGACAACAGCATGAATCAGACTCAATGGGTTGTGATGATCAGTTAATTTCCGCCATCACTAGCTCCCTCCTTCTTCCCTGCTGGGAGCTTCTAGCATGCCCTGTAGCCAGGGCCTGGATACTTATGATAGAGCTTATGATTAACCAAATTAACCAAGTGCTTTCTTATGCACATTTACTTCCCACTGTTTACTCTTTGGCCATTTTAGTGCTTGTAAACATATATCAAAGGCAGCAATAGCAACCAGCCCTGAGCCTTTGCTATGTTACCAAGGGACACACACACACACACACCCCCCCCCATATATATATATATATATATATATATATGCATGTATTTGTGTGTGTGTGTGTGTGTGTGTGTGTATATATATATATATATATATATATATTTGTGTATGCATCAAAAAAGGCCTATAAGAAATTACATTAAACTGTTGATGGTAGCTACCATCTACTTGTAGGGGGAAGATAGGGGATGGGATTGAAGAGATTTTTGCTGCATTCTCATTGTTTGCTTTTTATTTCTATCTGTAAGGATTGTTTTGACAGAATTCTACACTGAATTTTTTTTACAATAAACATTTGTAATTTTGTAGTACTTTTGTAGTACTAATTTGTAGTATCTTTTTAATTAAAGTTTTCTTTAATGGGAAGATATACTGTTCCCTCAAATTATTGACGCAGGCTCTTAAGAAAAATGTTTCTCCTATATACCGTGTTGATGGAATTTGGGGATTTTGTTAGGATGTTAAAATCATCCCCAGGGGTAAAAAACTATAAATAGGGGTCTCTTAGGGCTCAGAACAATTCCAAGGAAAGAAACTAGGTAAGATAAGGTTTTGACTAAAGGTAAGAAGGCAATGGAGCGGGAAAGAGAGACGAGAGGTCATTAGTTTTGCCAGCAGCATCAAGAATTATAGTTTCCACTTCTGTGTCTTGTTGCTAGTGCCCAAAGATTTAATTATTCCACCCACTTTCCCTTTTCTCTTTCCTCTTTCGATCAGGAGTTACCCTTGCTCTCTATCTTTTCTCTTCCTTTTCTCCATACTATCTATTGTATACAAAGTGTGTTCATATAATTTTTTGACTTCCTCACTAAAGAAAACAGTGATGGAATGACAACCAAAGTACAGGAGAAATGCATATATCAGGGAGATCATGGTTTTCGAAGATGGTGGCACATTGACATGTCCTGTGTCTGTGTTGCTCTTTGTATCACCTTGGGTTACTTCTTGTTGGCAAGTGTTTACAATTATCTGGAGAAGCATCTTTAGAATTGTGTTTGTGTTCTACGCCATCGAGGAATGAAATGGCAGAAATTTGGGGTGTTCCTTTCTGGGTATGTAGAAAATTTTAGAAAACCCATCTCTTAAAAGTCAAAAGGAGTTCTATATGTCCTTTAAGAGAACTCCTCCAACCTATGGGAGTGGGGCTTCTCAGCTATCATGGTTCCACCCTGTGGTCCTGTCCTTTAGGCTATAACTGATTGAAAAGACCTAAGTCAGGCCAATCAGATACGATCAAAAGGAGAAAATCATGTGATAAAAATATAGCTGCTGGATGCTTACACCTTAAAGGAGGGGAAAAGACCTGCACGGTCTTATTAATTTTAGTAGAAGGTATTCAATTATATGTGGCAAAATTAATGTGGTATTTTTCTTTTAAAAAATTACAAGAAAATCCAACAGTACAGAAAATGATGAATTGAAGTTTGCTCCCAAAAGATATGCTCATATATAATATATACCCACGTGTAATGTGTATATAATGGATATGACTTTTCCTACCTCAAATAGGTATATTAGCTATATATGAAATAATTGCTTTCATACAGAAATTAAAGCAGAAAAGGAATGAATTGGGGAGGATAACAGGATAAGAATATTTCCTTTTTGTTAAATCAATTTAGTGAGATAAAATTTACATACACCAAAATAAACCCATTTAAGTGCAGTATTTAATGCATATTAACAAATACACCCATTTAATACATTCATTTAACAACCAATACAATCAGGATAACACATTTCCATCACCCCCTAAAATTTATATGTGTCCCACACCCTACCCTGGCCCCAGGCAACCACTAACTTTTTCTTTGTCACTATGGATTACTTTGACTTTTCCAAAATTTCATACCAATGAAATCATATATTGTGTACTGTCTTGTGTCTGGATTCTTTCTCTCAGCATACCACTTACGAAATTTGGCCAGATTTTTGTAAGTGCCAGTAATTTATTCTTTTATATTGTTTTCTTAGTGTTTATTTTTTTTTGAGAGAGAGCACTTGCACGCACACATGCACATGTGAGTGAGAGGAGAGGCAGAGAGAGAGGAGAGAGAGAGAAAGAGAGAGAGAGAGAGAGAGAGAGAGAGAGAGAGAAAATCCCAAGCAGGCTCTGTGCCATCGGTGTGGAGCCCTATGCAGGGCTAGGTCCCACAAACCCTGAGATCATCATCTGAGCCTTAACCAAGAGTCAGAGGCTCAACCTACTGAGCCACCCAGATGCCCCCTTTGATATTTTTAATTGTGCATTTTAAATTCTTTTTTTCAGTTTTTTGTCACTCGTATATAAAAATATGATTTATTCTTAATATTGACCTTATATACTGTGACCTAGATAAATTGACTTATTAGTTCCAGTTGCTTTTTACCCAGCTACTTTAAGATTTTCTATATATAAAATCTGCAAATAAACAAGTTTTTCTTCTCTTTTTCTAACCTGTGCCTTTTCCTTTATTTTTATTGTCATATTACATCGGCTAAGTCTTCCAGTATAATCTTAAGTAGAAGCTATGATAAGCAGACAACCTTGTCTTATCACTGATATAGGGGACATTTTATTTTTCATCACTAAGAATGATACTTGCTCTTTTTTTTTTTTTCTTTTGTAGATGCCTTTTGGCAGATTGAGCTAGTTCTCTCTTCTCTTTGCTGAAAGGTTTTATCATGAAGTGGTATTGAATTTTATCAAAATTCTTTTTTTCCCACTTCTGTTGAGACACTCTTATGAGTTTGCCTTTCCCCCTTTTTATTCTGTTAATGGTGAATTGTGTTAACAGATTTTCAAACAGTAAATCAAACATGTATCCTGGGATAATCCCTATTTGGTCATTATACATTTTACTTTGTAAATATTACTTTTGTCCTATTTTAAGAATAAGTCAAGGATGCATATTATAAACCTTAGAGCGACCATTCAAAAATAAGGAAATAAAAATAAATAAAGCTTAGAGAATAATAGTGGAGATGCTGCTGATTTTTAAAGCTGTTTTTCTTCATGTCCTTCTCTTTTCCAGTAATGTGTCTCATAAATCCCAGCTGCCTCAGCCTGTGCAAACCTCAATCTCTGCCTTTTTTTTAAAATTTTTTTTTAATGTTTATTTTTGAGACAGAGAGAGACAGAGCATGAACAGGGGAGGGTCAGAGAGAGAGGGAGACACAGAATCCGAAGCAGGCTCCAGGCTCTGAGCTGTCAGCCCAGAGCCCAACGCGGGGCTCGAACTCACGGACTGCGAGATCATGACCTGAGCTATAGTCGTACGCTTAACCGACTGAGCCACCCAGGCGCCCCAATCTCTGCCTTTTTAACTTAGCAAGACCAGTGTGCTCTGCCTGGTTTCCCTTCCCTGTGCCACAGTCCAGAAAGTGCCTATAGATAGAAGGTCAGTGTGATTCTTGGGGTCACTTTGTTTGTCTTCTATAATGGAGTGCAATCCTGTACTGTCGATTCTCGAGTGTCTGAAAATAACTGAAAAATATGTCTCGCTTTCTAGTTGTTTAGTGTGGGAGGGGAAGTCTGATACTAGTAACTACAATATTGCCAAAAATGAAAATCACAAGATAGTTACTTTTAAAAACATAGTCATTCTACCAGTGCCAATACACTTGTAGGTAATCTTAGCCCAAAAGGAGGTAATATTATGTTTCAAGAACTATACAATATCAATAATTCAGAGTCTTTTATAACAAAGGTAATAAAAACAACATAGAAATTAACTACCTTTGCCCAGATCTTTGAGGCCTACCTATAAAAATAGTGGAGGTAGGACGGCTTGATGAGTAAAGTTCAACTCAAATTTGGGTAACTAGCCTTTAAAAATCAGTGAAAAGAAAAATCCAATTGAGAGAGGGAACATAAGCCAATTAAAAAAATATATGCTAATTATAGGGAAACGGTGAAAAAAGTTTTTTTTTTTTTTAAAGATAAAAGTAAAACAAAAATTGACTACTTTGAAGCAAGTCACTGAGGGGAAGAAATGATGATCATTAGTCTGAGAACATTTAGGTGCAGGCAGAGGGTAGAGCCTCAGACCCGTTGGGAACTTTTCTGGTTTAAGGATTCTATGATTAAAAACAAAAACTTTAAAAGCTATTGCGTTAATAGGCCTCATTTATAAACCACCAACTAAAGTATCACCTTATAGATATCCTGTTTCCAGTTTTTAAGAAAGAGCAAAGGCAAAGTCTTTTCTTCATTCTAAGATACATTTATATATTTGGGACATCAAAAGATGTAAATGCAGATAGGACTGGAAATAACTTTTGCAAGATACTGTATAAATCACATCATTCTTATAAATGCCAGTTACCTTATTTTTACAGTTTCCATCTCTTTAACTGTTTTCTACTTTTCTGTTTTTGAATTAAAACAAGAAAATAACTTTGTCCATGATTCTCCAGGACCTTAATTCTTACTTTTGCTTACTTTTGAAAAGCATCCACAGCTATCAGCAGTAGGCTAAGGATATATGTCTGTCCTTAAAAGAGCAAAGAGTTAAACTAAAGGTTGTTTTACATTTATGCATTAATTTATTCATTCAACAACAACAAAAAAATTTTTTCCACCAATGACAAATAGATTTCATGTTTAATGCCATTTCCTATTGACTGGTAGTAGCTAACTGGAACTCTGTATTGAGAAGGAAGATGCTTTCCTGACTCATATAGATTGATATGCAATTGAATCCTTCCCTGGACCAAGAAGGGAGAAGGAGGAAGCAGCACAAAGGCACATTGCCTTCTCTACACACGTGACCATACTTGGTTCAAGGGATATTGTGGTGCATGAGACAAGATCCTGTTCCTAAGACTAGTGGGGGATAATTCTAGCAATAATGGTAACCGTAATGATAATAGTGTATCAGTCAGGTCTCAGTCAGAAAAACAGAATTAACTCCAGGTTTTCAAATAGGGATTTAATACAGGAGATTGGGTAATCATAAAACTGTTGGCAAAGGCTGGAGGGGAGAAGAACAGAGAAAGACACCACATGACCTCAGCTACTAGCTTTCAGATTGAAGAAGTTGAAAGAACTTTCAATGACTATAGCTTTGTAATATGGTTTCAAGTCTGGAATTGTGATATTGCCAGCTTTTTTTTTTTTTCTTCCAAGATTCCTTTGGCCATTTAGGGGCAAGAACTTTTGAAAAACGCTGGTGAAGATAATAGCTGCGTATGGCACTGAATCACATGTGAAACTGAGCTCCAGATAGGGCCAGAAATAGAACTCAGGTCTTAGTCTCAGTTTACTAATCTTTCTACAACATCTTTGTTTCTCCTCATTATACTTGTACTATCATTGTTCTGACCTACATACCCATCCATATCTTTTATCGTTTTGCTAGTCATTTCCTCTTGTTTTTAAATTCTTAAGTTATACCTGAAAAAGAACTGCCTGTCCTGTTAAAAACCTTATAGACTCTTGGAACTCTTGCTTCTGGAGATTCCACTCTATACCACATCAAATATAGTAACATACTCCTACTTTGGGGCTAAAAAATGTAATTTTGCTTGTGAAATAATTTGGCTACAGAGAGCTAATTTGAGATTGGCTATGATTTCTGGGCAATTACTTTGTATTTGTATTGCTGGAGATTCTTGCAAATTCAGAAAAATTTAACCTTCAAATTGTTTTAAATCTAATGAAATATTTAGGAGTAGTAAACACGATATTAATGAAGTTGGCCTAACATTACATTTTGTAGATGTTTAAACGTGTATTAAACTCAATTTTACGGTTTTCTTTTTGAAGCTAGTACATTTTTTTTCCCAGGTCTCAAACACTAGGTCCCGTGCCTCTTATAGTGCCAGATGACAAAAATGGTCCAGAACCCTGCTGCTCTCAATGAATAGAATGACCTTCACACTCCCAGGCCTGGTGCATACTCTTTAAGGTTTACCTTCTTATCTAGTTTTGTTAAACCCATAAACACCACCCACCTTCCTACAGACTTGATCTATTCCTCTGCTCTCATGGAAACTAAAGTTTGAGAACATGTTTCCATATCTGTGTCCCTTCTCAAAACAGGGATAACTTGACTGGTGTAAGAGTTTATTTTAGCACAAATTCTTATACATGTGGAATCCAGTACTAACACATCATGAATGAATATAAATTTATTAAGTAGCTTTCGGGCACCTCCTCTGTTGAAGACACTACAGGGGATATCAGTGACGGGGCAAGGATATCATCCTCCTCATCGTCCAGACAACCTCCAATTCTTAAGAGTTTTGACCCGGGAGATGAAAAAGATAAATATCATTCTGTAATTAATTAACTGGACTTAAAATTCTGTACTCAGTGCTGTAAGCGTAGACATTTCTAGTTTATTTTCATATGGTTTTCTTTTTTAAAAATTGGATAACCGGAACGTGTGCGAACAAAATAATATAATAACAGGCTCCATTATAGTGGGTTCTCAAATATCAAAACCTGTTCACATACATGGTTTTATTTGAGCCATATGGATAACGTGGCAGAAGCAGGGCTCATAATATCATCCCCACCTTACAGATCAAGAAATGGATGGTTCAGGAGGCTAATAAGAGTCAGAAACAGAATTTAGGTTGATATCCAACCCTACCTCCACTCTCTCACTACACACTTTGCCCCAGGTTCCAGAATGTTAAATGGAAGGCAAAATGGTTATAAATTAGCAAGTTGGATAATTCAGCAGTGAATGTAAATGAGAGTTATAAGATAAATGACATTTAGTGACATTAATTAACTGATTAAATTAAACCTGATATTTTAATCAGAATTTGTTTGTGTAAAGTGCTAGATGAAACGAAACGTAGTTTAACCTAGTTACTTTTAAAATTCCAGTTACCATAACAACTTCTTGGGATTTCAATTAAAGGTGGTCTTTTCTTTATATTATTTTTAGAACTTTAGTTACCATAACAACCAGATGCCATGTGTTTGATCAGTTAAATTATTCCCAAAGAGTTAAAATATGGTGTTCTCTTGGAAACAATCAAAATATGATAAGTGGCGTGTCAGGAATTAATGCCCAAATGGTGACGCAGACTCAATTTTTCAAGGAGCTCACATGTGAAATAAACGACCAATGAATCTTCCTTTGTATGTTGGGCTTATGATGTTTCTCAGTTACAGAAATCAAAAAGAGATTATTTATCAATTGGAGGAAAGTGGAGATGTCAGGTTCTGGGGTAATATGAATTGTCAGAGCTACAAAGAGAAATGATGTAAATGATAAATTCGTTTTCACCGGGTTTGGGGGCTTTATAGGAAACCGGATTACCAGAGCTTTGCTCAAGCTGGGGGCGGGGAGGGGAATTTGGCTTTTCAGGATAGATGACACCTGAAGAGACCTCTGCCTTTCTGTGCTCATTTCCTCCCTCACCCTCTGCCCAAGTAGGAGATTTTTGAAAGGAGTCTGCTCCTACGTTAAGGAGCAGGTTTCCCGATATCAATGAGAAGAGCCACCACATACTAATAGGCTCTGCAGTTAGAAATTGGGCAAAAGGGAGTTCAGAAACAGAAGAGTGGCTCACCAAGACGAAGGAGAGAGCTGGGGCAGGGTTAAGGTGCAGGATGGGGCCAAAGAATTGAGGGAAGCAGAAAAGAAGGAGGGGCAAGGTAGGAAAAACAGCCTCATCTGTAACCACATGCCCCTGGTAAGACATAAATAGCCTTACATTCAAAATGCTGATGGCGGGGCGCCTGGGTGACTCTGTTTCCTCTTTTCCCACAAATTTAACTTCAGCATGCTGAGAAATAAATTTAGCCTTAAATGCTCTACATATACTAATATTTCGTGTTAATATTCTTTCTCTTTTAGAGACTCCATCACCCTATAGCTGGTTTTTCCTGGTTTTTCTCCTTATAATCATGACAATTTTAAAAAAGCAAATGATATAGAGACACTATCCATTAATAAGGAGGAACACTAAAGAAAACATTTCCATTAATTTAACTTAGTAACTGCTGCAAAGCCCACAGTATTTTGCTGGAGGTCTAAAGGTTTGGAACTCAGGGCGCCTGGGTGGCTCAGTCCATTAAGCTTCCAACTTTGGCTCAGGCCATGATCTCACAGTTTGTGGGTTCGTGCCCAACGTCGGGCTCTGTGTTGGCAGCTCAGAGCCTGGAGCCTACTTTGGATTCTGTGTCTCCCTCTGTCTCTGCCCCTCCCCAGCTCGTGCTCTGTTTCTTTCTCTCTCAAAAATAAATAAACATTAAAGTAAATGAATAAAAATAAAATGAGGATTGCTACCACTTCCAATCATGTGGAAGTCGTCCTGACATTGGGCCCAAATGCACAGCTAAGTAACATCAGGAAAATTCCTTTGCTCTTGGGATTAAAGTCCCTCACCTGTTTGAGGTAAATTGGCCCTCCAGGGAAGAGGGAAGATGTCTTTCTTTATTTGACGGGCACCCATCCACAGTGGAGGTGGTTAAGGAGAAAAGGCACATCTGGTTGCCCTGAAGGAAGGGCCAAGTTGCCCATTAAGTGACAGATAAAGATGGCCTCTCCCTGTTATTCGCCCTCTGCCCAGAAAATGTGGAGGAGAGAGCTGCCTTTTTTGCCCACAGACGGTCGCAGAAGCGATAGACTGATGGTGGGAGTGTCAACCGTGGATTCCGGGTTTAATTATAGTCCTCTTGCTTAATGAGGTTTCATGAGGAGGAGGAGGTGGGGGATCGGTGTGTGCTCGTGTGGCTGGGGGTTATTTAATTAAAAAACAATAAAGCTGCCAGCTGCTGCTGGTTAACAATCTGGAACCCTCCTCCTCCTCCACACAGATTAAGAGCACGACTCAGAGGGATGAGGCCTCTCTATCCTGCCGTGTGCTGAGGTTCTGGTAACATCCTACATCACACCACCCCATTTTCTTCCCTAGCTCTCTTGGGTTGCCAAAAACGTTGCTATCATGAAGATCTACAGAGCCAGACTCTAGGGGAAAAAAAAAAATCCTATCCACCCTCTTTCCTAGGTGTGCTTGTTGGGAAACAAAAAAATAAAACATTCCTTTGGAAACAGGCACAGACAAATTGAGCAGCAACTAGTATTTTCCAGTTCCTACCCCTTCTGTGACTCTGGAATTGGGAGGAGGTATCTCCTGCTCTCTTCCGAGAAGAGGATGGGTGTGTGGTCTCCCACTGGTGTGGTTCCCAGGCAAGAGTTCCCAAGGCTTGCCCACTTTTAATAATCACCCAGGGAGCTTGTTTAAGCATATATATATGCTTTAAAATGCATACACACAGAGCTTCTCAGGCTCTTCCCTGGAGCTTCTGAATAAATTTGTCTCTGCATCTGTACTTTTAATAAGGGCTTTAGTTAATTTTCAGTCAGAAAAATTTAAGAAATTCTCTTCACTCATTGCCTGTTCACACGAGGGACCAGAGCATCGATTGGAGCAAAGGGGGTAAAACAGAAAAGTCCTTCAGTGAGGGTGGGCTTCGCCTTTGATATGTTTCAGTTACCGACAAAGGACCAAAGCCTGTCTATGATTTTCACTTTTGGTGGAACCCCTGTCTCCTAACACTGCCAACTCAGCTAGTGGGAAAGCAGTATTACGTAAGTGCACTGTGTATTTCTGGGGATACTGATTGGGGGTGATATCTGACAATATTCTGATTTCCACCAGGAGTGGAAGGATTCCTATAGCATATTGTTGACTCACTAGTGTGGTACTTAAACCAGGAGGCCCCACTTAGCTAATGAATCAGGTTCATGACAGCCTTTCAGGCTCCACTCCCCAGTACTGACAACAATGCCTTTCTGCCTGGGACTGTCTAGGTTTTAACACTGAAAATCCCCTTCTGGGCAACCCCTCAGCCCCAAGCCAGCGAGGCATTGGTCACTCTACCTCTAGTAATCTAGTAACCGGCCTACACTATCATTGCCTCTCTTGGGACGATTGAGCCTTGTGTTTTGGCCAACCTGGGTGCACCCATGAATCTCACAGGGGAGACCTGCCCTCACATGCGCATTCTTTGTGCCCCACTTAGCCCCCAGTCCCCAGTCCGGCCAGAGAATCAGTTTCTTCTCTTCCCAGCTTCTAGTCATCTAATTTTCTTGCCCAGCAGACTCACGAGTCTGAAAGCCCCGTATGCTCCAAATCAGGAGTCTCCTGTGACTTTTGCCCTTTCAAGTCCACAGAGTAGGCTGGCCTGGGATTAAATCATCTCTGTAATTACATTTTATTTGCATTTCTAATGTACAATTTGCATGACAATTGTTTATGTCTCAGTCACATTGGCTCTGATCTAATCCATATTTATTTGGGGGGAGGAGAATCTAATGGCAAAATGCTGTGGGCTCCTATTCGGAAAAGCTGACTCCAAATCTTGGCTCTGACACTTCCATGGTCAGCAACCTTAGATCAATCATTTTTGTCACACGAAAAACGGAGATGGTGTTATGGGTTGAATCTTGCCCCCCACCCCCATTCATATGTTGAAGATCTAACCTCCAGTACCTCAGAATATGACCTTGTTTGGAAGTAGGGTTGTGGCAGGTGTAATTAGGTAAGGCCATACTGCAGTAGGGTCGGCCCCTAGTCCAACATGACTGGTGTCCTTATGAAAAGGAAAAATTTGGAGACAGACACACATAGGGAGGATCCCATGAGAAGACTGGGAATTTACTGCCACAAGTCAAGAAATTACCTGAAGGTTGTTTCCAAGCAGGTAACAACCAAGTAGGTAATAGGTGAGAGGCCTGGAAGAGATCCTTCCCTGGAGCCTTGAGAGGGAGCATGGCCATGCTGGACCCTGTGATCTAAGACTTTTGGCTTACGGAACAGTAAGACATTTCTGCCGTTAGGCTACTTAGTTTGTGGTACCTTATTCTAGCAGCTTTAGCAAACAAATACAGATTCTAAAATATATTTCAGAGGACTTTTCTGAGGCTTCAATATACGTGATTATTCATGTGAAAGTACTTGGCACTGGGAGTCATTAACGGATAACAGGAAAAATAATAGGGAACAGGTGAGTTATCAGAAAATTATATACTTGGAGTGGCAGGCTCAGGTTTCCAACTCCATTTCCTGCTCTCCCACAACTTCTGTAACCACGGCAAACCACTTCCACATCTATTTTCTTTGATTCTCATTCCTCCTCTGTAAAATGGATACAGTGGTACCAGCTTCACTCTCTAGCTGTGGCGATTACACAGGAGAACATGTGAAAGTGCCTTAACGGACCTGATAACTGAGGGTCACGTGGCTTTTGCCCTTGCAGCATAGAAGGTACAGAACTGTTCGCCGCCTCTCCTCTCAGCAACGACCCCACCTCAATGCCCCCTTAGCTCCTAGTCTGAGGCCAAGAGCTATGGCAGCTGACAGATAAGTGGAGCTTGAGATCCTGCCAACCCTCTGTGTGCTGGGGGAAGGTGGAACCATAACGACTACCCTTTCCTTTCTTCCTCCCTGCCCACCCTCCCATTTGAGGGCAAGTTTTGTGCTTCTTTTCCTGAGGATCAAAAGAGCTATGACTCTGATAGTTAGTGGTTTAAACCCCCTTTCCTTTCTTTTTTGGAAGAAACAATTTGATAGCTATAATTATTCCTACAGACCCAATTATTTTCACAGAAATTAAATATGTCTGTGGTAGTACTTCAATAGATCAATGTGTTTGTTACACTATCAAAACCACTTTTTCCCCCTGCTATGTTGAAGAAATGAACAATTGAGTGCCAGATTGCAGAACTGAGGTTTTGTTTAATATTTACTGCTAGCAGGCACGTTTGCTCTTCGGAAAAAAAAAAAAAAAAAAAAAAAAAAAAAAAAAAAAGCACAGAGCAGGGCCATTTGTATCCAATAAAACTCATGATTGCAATTCATGTACAACCCCTCCCCCAGAATTAAGCATATAATATTGCTGAGGAAATATTAGCTCCAAAATGAATATCTAAAGCCTTCAAATATGAATGCCCTTTGAGCCAATAAGTCTACTTGTAGAAATTTTTCCTAAGGAAAGAAATATTCAAGTGTTCAATGATGCAAAGATTTATATATTAAGAGTATTCAGCAGAGAATATTTATATATTTTTAGAGCAATGCTAAATTTAAATTATGGGAAGTTAGTCCCATAAAGTATTGTTAATTTTATTAATTATATATTATCTAACCATTAATAATTGAAAAATAGATTTCTGTCGATACAGAAAAACTTTTACCATATATGGTTAAATGAAGCAAGTTATAACACGGTACAAAAGATATTCCAGTATGGGGCTAAGTGTTTAGGTGTATAGGGAGGAAGAGCATGAGAGAAAAGAGAATAGAAGAGAAAGGACATACACCAAATTAATAGTGGTTATTTCTGGGCAGAAATATTATTACTGATGTTTGTATTGCTCTATATCCCTTTGTCTGTTTTTTATTTTTTAAGAGAATATGCATTATCTTTATAATCAGAAAAGATTGTTAAAGCATTATTAGCCCCGAAACCTTAAGGGGAATTACTTTAAATCAAAGGAAGCAACAGAGTACAGCATTTCCCAAACCCTGTTTTGAAATATGTGGTAGGAATTCTTTGAATCAAGAATTTCAATGTGAAATAAGTTGAGAAAACACTGTTTTTGTTCTCTCTGTTTCTCTCTCTCAGTATACATGGTGTTGGATGTTAAGGACTTCTGTGGTGATCATTTTGCAATATATACAAATATTGAATCACGTTGTACACCTGCAACTAATGTATGTCAATTATACCTCACCAAAAACAAAACAAAACAATACAGCTCATATAGACACCGTTCATCAATACATCACTCACCTGTTAATTTCACATGTATCCTTTATATTATGCATATATATTTACAGTTTCTTAGTTTAGAATGTTCTAGAACAGATTTCCACATTTCCCATGGGGTTGGGAAGGCAGAGGCTATATTAAAGTTTTCTCATTGGGGGTGCCTGGGTGGCTCAGTCGACTAAGCGTCAGACTCCAGCTCAGGTCATGGTGTCATGGTCTTGTGGTTCATGAGTTCCAGCCATGAGTTCGAGCCCCGTGTTGGGCTCTGTGCTGACAGCTCAGAGCCTGGAGCCTGCCTCAGATTCTGTGTCTTCCTCTTTCTGCCCCTCCCTTGTTCATGCTGTCTCTCTCTCTCTGTTTCTCTCTCTCTCTCTCAAAAATAAATAAACATTAAAAAAAAAGTTTCCTCATTGGTTTTCTTCCTTACACTCCCGAAGGCTACCCAGAACCCCACATCCCTAGGAGGAAACCAGCAACAGTGAGGATTGGTCACCATTTAACTGCTACATTATGAAAGTTCCAGTAGTTACAGCATCAGATCTATAAGCAACTTGCCTTCAACCGGTGTCTTTTCCCATTTTTTCTATTCCCTATCACCTCCTGGGCTACTAGAATCCAGACCACAGAATCCCCTGCAGGTGCCAACAAGCTAATAGAAAATGGAAGCTTTGAAGGGACACACTAACCTCCTTGGCTTAAATTTCTTCCCAACAACTTCCATCCCATTAGTCAAGGGACATCTGCCACAAATGGTGCCATTAAATCGTCAGAAAGAACTTTCCTGAGAATTTAATTGGAAGTATCAGCTGGCATTCCAACCCTGTTCCAACATGATACAAATCTTCCTAAGAAAAGCATTCATGTTTATCTGTAAACCATGTCCTGAGAGGCTTGAGGCCTCTTTGCTGACACAGTATATAACTTCTTTCTACAAATGGATCTTGTGCATAAATGTGGTTTCATATAAAGGTTGTAGTTCCTACACCATGCCAAAATTTGTCAAGAAACAACAGATATCAACTTAGATACAAGTCAGTATAAGGGAGAAAGAGGGCTCAAAGCGATGCAAGAGATGACTCATATTCTTTATGGGCTTGTAACCTAGTTGGAGATAAAAATTTTTTACTTTTTTTAAGTAGAGGCTTTCTAATAATAGCTATGTGTGACAGGTGCCGAGTGTCCTGGGCATGTGCTTTATTTTCAAATGCAGGAATATGCCAGTAGTTTCCACTGCTAAATAAACCGAGGCAGTGTCTTCTTCCCCCTCTATGAGCTGGAAATGGAGAGAGCTTGAACATGACTTGTTTACAGTCGGTGGCCACCACAAGCCAGGGGTTTTCAAGCTTGACACTACTGACATTTTGGACCAGATAATTCTTTGCTGTGATGGGGCTGCCCTGTGCATTGTAGGATATTTAGCACCGTCTCTGGCTTCCACCCACTAGATGCCAATAGGTTCCTCCCAGTTGTGACAACCAAAAAATGTCTCCAGACATTGCTGACTGCCCCCTGGGAGGCAAAATAACCTCTCATTGAAAATCATTGCACTAGATTATTCTTACCGTGGTTGTCTGTGCTGTTAAGCCAGAGCAAATTCCCTCCAGAATTCCCTCCGTTGTGTGGTTGCAGGTTAGCACTGATGGCAAGGAACATTTCGTATAAGATTTGGGAGGTAGATCGAAGCCTTAGATGGTTGGTTATGTTCTGCAGTTGGTGCAGAGGACCAGGCTCTGTGGCCGCCAGTGTATAATTGTCACTGGTCTGCTGGTGTACCTTGTTGGCATGGGTGATGGCCAGACCTGAAGCCCCTCCATCCAGCACCTGCCAGATCTCCTCTGTAAGCTTCCCTGAGTCTTACATTGAAGGGCACCATAGTTTCTTCCCAACTGCTTATCTATTTTACCTATAGTGACTTTGGGCTCAATACTGAACAGAGGCAACAGCCTACAGTCTGCTCTACCAGCACCCGCAAGTGAGTAAGACCTGATCTCTATAATAACTATTTTATTCTCTGCTACTCATAGCAGTTTTGTTTCTCTGATTGAAGCCTAACTGATATACTTGTAAGTGGGGGATTTCAGGGTATAGTGACATTTCAGAGGAGAACAGGAAGACTTTGCCAACATTCACCCTACCCCAGATAATTAGTCTAAGCCAAAGCAGGTGGTACCATCCCTCTTGCCAGGGTTTGGTTCAGACATAGGCAGAACTAAGTCAGTTTAAGCCAGCAAGATGCAAGGGAGGCTCGCTTGGGGTTTCTGGAAGTAAAAATTCAATCTATTTCGTCCAACTAGACATAAACACAAAAGTATGCTTACAACAGTTGCTGCTGGCATCCCTCACGTGACCCTGTGGGGAACCAGCTTTAGGATAAAGCTGATACCATTGACAGCAAAGAGAAACACCAAAAGAACCTAAGTCTGAAAATACCTTTGAGCTGCGGAATCAATAAACCCTGAAGCCCTCCCTACTTCTGAACTTCCTATTGCGTGAGATAATAAATTTCCCTATTGTTTAAGCCAGTCTGGCTGGAATTGTCATATTCTCCAAGTAGCTTTGGAGCCTGGTTTAGACCTTGCATACAAACCATTCTCTTTTTAGAGATGATTTAACCTGGTCATTTTGGGGTGAAGACTCCATTTCTTTTTCAAACGTGGTATACTACTCCTGTTCAGAACTGGAAGTCCAGACGGTCTTACTCGATTTCAGGTGAGGCTTCTCTGCCTACTTCTTTCAGCCCCAAACTTCACCTAACACTTCTGAGTTAAAAGCAAATGACGAACAAAATTCAGCAAAAACATTCTCCGGGAAATTCAGGCCTGTGTGATCTTGTTTCCATCAGGACCGGGATTTATCTGAAAGATTTGGGCCTTCTCCAACTATGATCAACCCCTTGCTGTCCTGGGCCACCCACACCCAGCAGGAAATAAGCAATAATAGAGGCAGCAAGTTAAAATCTTCCCAGAGTATCAGCGCATCCCTTTACTTATCTGGGGCTATTCTTGTCTCTGTCAGCTTTTGGATCATCCTTCCCCACTCTTTGGATACTCTGTCCATGGGGATAGTAGAGTAAAATGGAAGTCATGGAGGGGCTGTTGTTAGCAAAAGATGTCTTTGTCTCCAGATGGCTGGGGTGGCAAGGAGGGTCCTAGCTAGATTTCATGTACCGTTCACACCCTCTGCCTGGCACCCCTGCACTAGGACACAAACGGCATGGCCCTGAGTGATAGTCAAGAACACTGGAATTAGGGGCACTTAGGTGGCTCAGTTGGATAAGCGTCTGATTTTGGCTCGGGTCATGATCTCACGGTTCGTGGGTTCGAGTCCCGCATTGGGCTCCGTGCTAATAGCTCAGAGCCTGGAGCCTGCTTCGGATTCTGTGTCTCCCTCTCTCTCTGTCCCTCCCCCACTCTCTCTCTCTCTCTCAAATAAATATTTAAAAAATTAAAAAAAAATAACACTGGAATTAGACAAGCTGAGGTTCAAAGCCTGTGCCTTTACCGGAAAGTGGGCGCGTCATGCAACCTCTCAAAGCCTCATTGTCTCATTAGTAAAATGAGAATAGAAATGTCTATCATCATGCATGGCGCGTTGGTGAAACTCAGTAAATACTGTTTTCTTTGTCTCATCCCCATCCACCTCTCCACTGCTTTCACCGACCTTTTGGAACCATGGCGTCCTCTTCCTGGGCATTCATCAGATCCTGGAGCTTTTAGCAGGATGGCAGGTCTTACCTGTGGTTGCCTACACTCTGGCAGCTGGAGGGGTGCATATTCGGAAAAGCCTGCTGGCCAGGGGCAAAGCAAGCCATGACTACTTTCTGGCTGAGGAAATGGAGGGAGGCACACAGCCCATGGGACCAGAGTGTCATATTCTTCTCCGAGAAGAAAGGGAGTTGTCAGGACAACTTGCCGCCACGTACCAGTGGTGCCTTTGCCACATACTGATGTCACGCCTGCCTTGGGACACCCAAACCTAACATTTCAAACCCTGGTCGCACCAACGATTGTCAAGTTAACTTATAGACTAATGGCTTGAAAGAAGGGTGATATGCACGTAGCTGTGTTCCAGCCACCCTGAGCTTCATCCTGCTCTACTGTTGATTAACTATGCGACTTCAGATAAGCCATTGCAGCTCGGTTTCCTTTGGCACCTCCCTGGGGGATTACCTCACACCATCTCAGATCTTGTATCATTTCGGGGTGGGGATGGAATGAGTACATTAGGAAAAGTGCCCTCCTCTGGCCTATGTTAAGGATCCAATGTCTTTCAGACTGGATAATCCCATGAAAGTCTTGGTTGCCTCAAGAGTCAAACGGAATGCGTGGACTAGCCCTCGCCACTGAGGTACAGACCATATTTGGTGAATTGAATATCATTTTATGCTTTGAAACTGGCCCTGCATTTTAAAAAGCCTGTTTCGTATCGAGCAACATGTATATTTTATATATAATCGTTCAAAAATGTGCCATAAGAAAGCTGCCTCACGAATAGTTCTCTGGAGAAGCCAATTGTTTGGGAATAGGGATGCATTTTGTCACTTGTGAAAAGAAGCAAAAGAGAGAGAGAGAGAGGGAGAGAGAGAGAAAGAGAGAGAGGTGAGAGGCACAAATAATATTGACAGATGAGAAGAATAACTGTTTTTGTTGAGTGCGCTGTGTGGAGGTGTCGCACATACCAAATTATGACATCACGTTGGAGTAATGGCTGCAGCTGCTGCCTTTGTAAAGTGATCCACGACACCCCACGCTAATAAGCGCAGCAACGTGTCGAGGACTTCACACAGGGAGGACAGCCTAATCCCATGCCACGTGAGCTCTGTGCCAAACGTAGCCATATCACAGCAGCAGGATCAAGCCAGGAATAATCACATCCTTAGGAAAAAATCCCCTGTGTCATACACAGAAATCCCTCTTAAACAAAGCAAGCATGTGAATCTACTGGTGAACAGGAAAACTCCGTGATGAATTGCCAAGTAGGAGCGCAGGGTAAAAATTCCAGATGTTGCCCCCATCTCCATGGCATAATAACTACCAGAGAGAGAAAATAATGGACTTTGGTGAGCACAGGAAGATGCTGCTGTAGTCATTCATTCATTTGTTCACTCATTCGTTCAACAAATATTTCTTGAGTAGGTGAGCCAGGCACCAGGCTGTGAACCAGAAATACAGGGGTAAGCTCAAAGAGGGATGTAAACATTGAACAAATAACAAAAAAATCAGCAATTCACGGCAATTGTGATAACTGTTTTAAAGAAGAACTGGGTATTATGAGTGTCAGTTACAGACCATCTTTTCTCTTTGAGAACAGTCTGAAATGTACAAGCTTGCAATCGCTACTTTGAATAACAACAGGCTTGGGAGTTGCTACCCGGAGAACTAGAAGTTCCACTGTGGATTTTAAAAACTCATCTTTCAACACTTTATTTGATAACATGTTCCTGTCGATGAATATTCAAAATTTGGCAGTGAACGTGTTAACAACTATCCTCTCAACTCAGCAAATGGTAGGTAAGTGCTAAACGTAACTGAAGATGTGAGGAAAATCCCCTTGATATGAATATTCATCCCTATATCTGAGTCGGTTCCGTGTGGCAGTTGAGTGATGGTCATACTAAATATTATGTTAGTGTTTCTATTATTACTATCACTATTATTACAACCTAAACGCTATTTAGGTCTATTGCTATTATTACAACCTAAATCTAGGACTCTATCCTACAGCTAAATTATTATGTCCTTTTTCAATACTTGATTTCTTGTGTCCGAGAATCACTTAGATTTGAGTTATTCTTTAAACTTCTGGATCTCTGCTTCTTCCAGATGTGAAATCTTTTGACCCTTATACCACCTTCAATTATTTTCATTCTATCAATCAAAATAGGCAGGCAGATGTATAGTTCATTTTCATCCGTGAGTAGTCATCTTCTCATTTTTCATATTTTGTCAGGAATGGTTTTGCTAATTATCCTGTCTTGTGCGTGGGCCAGAAGTCCAATAGCAGAAGTGCCACAGGATACCTCCATAACTGCCCTTTCATTGTTGAAGAATTAAAACTAAGTGAAAGACTACAGCACCTACCTACCCAAAACCTCACTCCATTCCCTAGCCACATGGCCACCTCCAAGGAATATAAACAGTTAGGAGGGGCCCATGGCAAGGTCACGCACCGACATATCTGTCCTTTGTCCTTGGAGATCTCAAGACCTATTAGTAAGTCACGTAGATGATCAGTTCTTTGGCTTTTGATTTTCATTGTTCATGGAGGGGTAAGGATAGTTTTGATGTCTTGGGAACAGACTAGATTTCGTGAATAGACGATAGAGAGAATTTTGCTGGGTTTTGATCATTTGTGTATTCCCAAGTTCCTCCACATAAGCAGACTGTGAATGAAAACAACTCTAAAGATATCTAAGCACTATGATTAATTGTGTGTGAAGTAAATACAATTCACTCCTGAAGAAAGAGTTTGCTGTTTATTCACGGGGGGGGGGGGGGACCAGCTTGATAACACTGACAGAACAGGACTATTATGGGGCATATTGGAGGAAAATATCATTTAAAATGCTTTTGGAAGGGTATACAAAAGCAATCTGATTTTTTTTTCCTTTTATAAATCTTCACCCTATTTCTTCATGTGTTCTTCCCTTTCTCTTTTCCTCTTTCCTTTCAGCTTATCCTTTGGTAGTGTTGCAGGAGACTTTTCCCAAAGAGAGTTTTCTGAGGCATGTCAGCTAATTAATTATTTTTCAACATTATTTCTATACCTGACCTCTGATCTCCTAGCAGCCCTACAAAATATCTTGTTGCATTCTGTGTTCACCCAAGAAAGATTCTGGGAAGAGGTGATTAATTGAAAAATGGGCAAAACTATATTGTCTAGAGACACACACAGCATATCAAAATCATTCAGACCCATGTTCTTGAACCCAATGCTGTTTCTCTCCCATGTATGTAAGCCCCATGGGAACCTGGTACATCTTCTAGCTCAGCAGAAAGCCTCGTTTGGGTAAAGGCAGCCAGCAAATCTCTTTCACCCCTACATGCTGCGTGTGAAAATCCACCTTTCTCTCACCACTTTTACTCTTGGGTTTTAAAAACAAAGGCCTGGTACTACCTGACAGGCATCACTTCTCTTTGGCTGAGCAGGCCGGCGATGAGTCTTGCCCAGTACTGACACCGGAAATTAGCCCCAATTGGTGTTCCAAAGGCGATGTTGTTCATCTGCTGCCGTCACTTGGCGGTCAGAGACTTGTCTTTTAAAACATACCGTCTTTCCTTTTGTCTTCCACCTGTACTAGAAATACACATTGTTTTGATTTCTGAGGGTCTCTCTGATGCAGTATGTTGTCGGATATTTTGCTATTCTGGTTTCCCATTGGATACCAGAATAATGGAGGATAAAATAATGGAGGTGACATAGATGCTACAAGGCATGGAGGAGGGTAGACAATCTCCTTTACAGACATAAAAAAATACACCCTCTAACTCGCCACCAGTCACAGGAAGTGACATCTTTTTCAGTGAAGTCCAGTTCTGCCCACAGAAGGGACTACCATCAGCAATCACCAGCAATGGCAAAATAAAGAAGGTAGGGCCAACTTCGTGCCTCTCCCTTTCCGAGGTAGGCCTGATAACACGACCAGAAGTCATCACTGGATAAGAACCTGGGATCTTGCTTGCTGTGGACCAAATCCCATCGTGGCTATGTGCTTTTCATGTCGGTGTATGCTGATTCTATACATGTGTCCAGGGAGCCCACATTACCTTGTGTGTGTATGACGTTCGCTCAGCATTACAACAAACTGAGCACATCAGCTGAAGCCATGAGGGGTCCACCCTTCCAAACTTTTGCTTTTCGTGTCCACTCAGAGGAGGATGTTTCTCATTTCAGAATTATGAAATAGGAAGCTTTCTTATGAATAATGAATAGAATTGTGGAAACTAAAAAGAATAGGATGGGCCCCTGCCGTTGGTGTTGACATTTAGTTAGTGGACGTAGTTATTTATTTTTTTTAAATCAATATGCCTTGTGAAATTTTCCATATTTTTAATTCACTAACAACAGATAATTAGCTCATATATTTAAATTAGCCCACTGAATTTTATTCAGCAATTTTTTAAGAAGATCACATGCTCTTTTATTCTTACATTCGTTCAGCCACTAATAGAGTATACAGACACAGTTCCTGCCATCCCCCGGAAATGGCTGTGCAGGGCTCCGTTTCCAGTCAAACGATCTGGATAATTTTCAAACGATCTGGATAATTTTCTCCCAATGCCATGCATCGCTTTGCCAGTGAATCTTTGACCTATATGAGGGGTCGTGGGGGACGGGCAGAAGATGAGGAGGAGGCAGAAAGACAAGAGACCGGGGGAGCATGTGGAATCAGAAACTTTCATTTGGCTTCAAGGGGATTAATTGTGTGTAACTGCTGGTAAGTGTGCACTTGGGAGGAAGCTTGTTTCTTCCTTATCAAATGGGAATATCACACACAATGGGAAAGCCTTGCCAGGCAGGGATTCTTTCAGGAATGAAGGCCTTGGTGGGCAGTGAGCTCAGGGGACACGGCATTTTCCCTTTGGGAACCACATTTAAGCCCAATATTTCATTTAAATAACAATACCCAACATTTCCTGAGGAGGAGGAGAGAAGGGCAAATTATCTTCTTTGCTATCTCTCCCAGAGCATCCCAAGTGGGAAAGGGTCCTTATCACTGGGGTGTTGGCCTTGCCTTTCGGTCCTGCAGTTGACTGACTGTAAGGTGTAGAGAAACCAATTATGGGTAGTTATGGATACCATACAGCATTTTATTCATATTTGAAGGAGTCTTCTTTCTTTTCCACTTTTATTTTTTTTCTTGATCTCTAACACATTGCAGATCTCTCTTCTTACCTCCTTTCTTTCCAATGCTTCTCTGTTCCCCAGCAGAGAGTTTGCTTTCTTTCCTTTTCTCTGTCTGGTCAGTCCTGCAGGAACCATCCCCCAACCACAGCCCCTGTCTGATGAGAACACTCTTGCCATCACATTTTCAGCAGGCAGGGCACATCATGACCGTGTCTATATTAAGAGGGGGAGGACAAGATTGTTTACTTTCTCAGAAGGCTAAGCATCTCGGCTGGGAGTCCTTGACTGTGTGCTTAAGGACACAGACAGAGAGGGCAAAGGGCAGCAGAAAGTGCTCCTGCCACTGCGATTTGCATCTGCCTTCAATTCAGCTCTGCTTTAAAGAGTCTCATTTGAATACACAGTACATTAGCTCCACTGCTGCCTCGGATCCAGTATGGGAAATACATTCATAGCTCAGTAACCTCTCCCCCACCTAGTCCAGACAGTTGGGATAGAGGATGGGGAGGGGAATCCAACAACTGCAGAAAAATTGTATTTCAAATGAATGTCTTTTCATCAACTGCCTATGTATCCCTCAGCTGCACTCCGACAGAAGATTTGCATATTTTTTCTTACTAATGGAAATAAATACAGGATGAAGATTTTGTTTTGTCCATTTAAAAATACTGCTTTGCCACTGTGCTTGAGGGCTTCTAAATACGCGATGGGAAGAAATGGCTCGTTAGACTGAAAGAAATCAGAAGAATATTAGACAACACGTCTACCATTATCATGGATGTGAAGACCTCTGACTTCAGAATCATCTCCAGAATACTTTCTGGCAAAAAATTAATAAGCAGATTTATAAGAGAAGGATATGTGAATGTAGCCATATAAAGGATCACTGATCTAAACTAAATCAGCCTACAGAGAGCCCTAAATTATGCACGAGGTTGACATGGCATTAATACACATCGTCTATTCCCTTTCTTTTCAGTTTTCAGGGGAATTCACATACACCTTGGGATCTTTGTATATATTAACCCCTTGTCTTCTTTTAGCCTGGGAAAGCAAGAGTGTAACTGAAGAATGAGATTATGTAAGAGCATAGGAAGAGTGGAATCGGCAAATGTTTGAACCCTATAACAGTTCCTGACATAAGGAACTGTTAATGCCTAAATATTACAAGTATACAAATAATAAGGTAATGATAGAGACTTTTTCATTTTTTAATAATTTTTTAAAGTGCTTATTTTTGAGAATGAGAGAGAGCGAGAATGGGGAAGGGGCAGACAGGTGGGGGGGGGGGTGACAGGAGATCTGAAGTGGGCTCTGCGCTGATAACAGCGAGCCCCCATGTGGGGCTCAAATTCAGGAACCCCAAGATCATGACCTGAGCTGAAGTTGGACACTCAGCTGACTGAGCCACCCAGGTGTCCTGACTTTTTCATTTTCTTAACACACATTCCAAAACTTGTAGGTAGCCCAGACTTTTACATATTGAGACTTTCAAAGCAGTTACCTCGAGAGACTGAAGTTTTGTCATTTTGGCTTTTAGTTTTTACTAGTGGCTTTTGTTTTGTCTTAGCACCACAGTGGGGCTTGGTGCGAAAGCCTACAGCATTTTATATTAAATGTTGTCAATGGAGAAAAATTTTTGTCATTTCAGGGTGGGTTTGATTTTTGCAAATAATTTAATATTATCTGGATCTAGGGTAACTAGTGGATGAGCAGCTAAGTGTTAATTTAAGTAAGATCTTCTGTAAGTGTAGCTGGGGCAAAATGTCTACTGAGCTTAGTTAAGTTTCTGCTGGAAAGCGCAAGAGAGATGGAAATTCACATTCCCTGTGCCTGACAGTCCTCATGGCTTTAATCAAAGAGTTTGGACACTACAAGAAACCTTATGGGTTATGGAATTCAGCTCCTTCTCTGAGGGAAATAAAAAGTCCGTAATAATGAAATTTTACTTAATGTTTTGTTCTCACTATGGAAGTATAAGTGATTAGAATTTTGTTTAAGTAGTTCTTAAATACTGTGAACATTTGGATGCTGTGTGTGTGTGTGTGTGTGTGTGTGTGTGTGTGTGTGATTGTGTTTATATTTGTAGAATACACTTTCAGGGTATCTGCCCAGTTCTCAACTAATTTTCCTTACTTTAAGACTGCCTCCCACACTCCACATCTGATTCTTGAAGTCACAGGTGTGGAACTCTGTGAGCCAGGTTAGGAGGGTGACACCTGCCCGGGAGATGACTGTGGGACCAGCAGTAATCCTTGAGCAGCCTAATCAGATCCTCTCTTGGGGGAATTTGGAATTGGCACATAGGCAGTCTTTCATTATGGCTGGATCGACAAGATAGATAGTCGGGAACTAAAGTGTTCCACCTGCACTGGATAGCCAAGAAAGTTCGTTTGTAGAGAAAGAAAAGGATTATAGAAAACATGAAGAAAAAGATAAAAATGAGATTAACAGAGAGAGTAGTGTCCATGTGTCTAAAGACTCCAGATTCCAGGCAGAGACCTTCCTGATGGCTGAGTGTCCTTAGATTCCCTGAGCCACCAATGCATCTTTAAATGATGTATTTTAAATGTTTATTTTTATTCATTTAATTAGATTGAGTTGATTTGTTTCTTGGAACACACTAGATCATGCATATCAGGATATGCCCCCAAGAGAGGACAGAATCAGCCAAACTTTCTCCAGAACTAAAGTTCTTTTCATTAGGACCCAATGGGCTCTCTGAGACAAGTGGAAATGGAACAAAGAGTCAGGTCCTGTGCCACGAAGCTTGAGTCCTCTGCCAACCACAGCTTTCCAGACAATACCAGCGGGGAGCAGGACTCCCTCTGAGGTATGAGACAGTTGAGGTATCTGGACCATTACCCTCTGTTGATGCTCGTGGGAAAGGGACCATTCTGAGTGTGGTCTGCATTATCCTCGGGGACACAGTCCCAAGGAAACCGGGAAAAGCAACCTTAACATCGTCATTCTCCTATATTCAACTAGTTCAACAGCAGCCCCCTCATTGAATAGACGAAGAGATAAAAATCCAAACTCTTATATCAAGCACACAGGATCAGCACCCTATTTTTGCCTTCACTCTCATCTTCCATTCCATCCAGCTTCATGTTCTGTAATCCAGAAACACAAAACTGCCAGTTTCCCCTTCCCCAACTGTATACCTGCACGTACATGTGATTCCCTCTGCTTGGAATAACCTCCACACCTATCCCTCCCTACTCTGTCCTAGCTCGTACTCCCTTGGTTTAGAAAAGTCCTATTCAACTTCAAATCTCTTCAGCATTCTACTCTGAAATACCTTCTCTGGGCTTTCTCTATGCCAGGAGAGGGTTAATCCCTCCCTTCTCCAAACTACTTCAATACCTTATAAATACTTCCATTACTGTCTCCTATTGCACTCTACTGTAATGACTTGTTTATATGTTTTGCTCCAAGCTTTCGGAGCACATTGCCATGAGATCAAAAAGAATTAAATCTTGCCATTTGCAACAATGTGGTTGGAACTAGAGTGTATTATGCTAAGCGAAATAAGTCAATCAGAGAAATATCCTATGATTTCACTCATATGTGGAGCTTAAGAAACACAACAGATGAACATAAGGGAAGGAAAGGAAAAATAAGACAAAAACAGAGAAGAGGCAAACCATAAGAGACTCTTAAATACAGAGAACAAACTAGGGGTTACTGGAGGAGAGATAGGTAGGGGGATGGGCTAAATGGGTGATGGGCATTAAGGAGGGCACTTGTTGGGATGAGCCCTGGGTGTCCAATGGAAGTGATGAATCACCGGGTTCTACTCCTGAAACCAACACTATACTGTATGTTAACTAACTTGAATTTAAATATAAGTAGGGGCAGCCGGATGGCTCAGTTGGTTGAGCTTCAGGCTTCAGCTCAGGTCATGGTCTCTCAGTTGGTGGGTTCAAGCCCTGCGTTGGGCTCTGTGCTGGCAGCTCAGAGCCTGGAGCCTGCTTTGGGTTCTGTGTGTGTCTCTCTCTCTCTGCCCTTCCTCTGCTCATGCTCTGTCTCTCTCTGTCTCTCTCTCTCTCTCAAAAATAAAATAAAAACATAAATATAAATAAACAAACAAATAAAACATTGCCATAAGTCTTTTCCAATTAGGTGTTTTATGGCAGCTAACTCAATTATTTGATTATACTACTATAATAATTATTAGATTATTTATAATCTAATGTGGGTGCAATCACAGAAGGTTTGAGCTAAACAGGTGACATGAAAGATAATCAGATATAAGACCTTTATTTTACAATTGACTTAATTCAGTCTTTGAGAAACCAAGGGACTTTCTTAAAACTGTAAATGAAGCCAATGACAGAGCAAAGAGAAGAATTTCAGTCATGCATATTCCAAGTCAGGTGTTGTACTATGTAGAAAAAAGTCAAATAAGATGGAATGGCAGTAAATGAGACCAAGGTCAAGACCTTCTGATATCTTAGACTGAAGAGACCTGAAGGCAAAGGTTGACAATATTACAGTTGTGAAGAGAAAGGACTTTGAATTCCTCTTTGGATTCTCAATTCCAAGGTTTAATAGTCATGTGACCTTAGGAAAAAGTAGACCTTTCTGATCCTCAGTGTTCTTATCTATAAAAGGAGCATAATAAGAATGCCTCAGACAGCTGTTTGGGAAACTAAATGATATTAGCGCAATGTTCACACATAGTAAGTACTCAAGATAGCAGAATTGTACCTTACGTTTAATTTGGGCTAATCCACCTCAGTGTATGTCTTCAACAGACCAAGGAAAAGAGAAAATATTGATTCAATTTGCACTGTCACGAAATAGGTATGGGCCCTGGATCCAGCATGAGAAGAGAGCTATGAGTCTCTGAGTTCCTGGGTCAGTCTCAGCTCCTGCATGACTTCATTACCCTGCCCTGAGGAGATCTTCAAGGTATGTGTTTGTTACACAGCATGTCCTTCAAATGTAAGCCAATTACTTCATCTGGTGCATACATGAGGAAGCACCATTTGCTCTGATCTTGACAGAACAACTAGATGCAATAGGCTTACTCAGAACTGTGGGTTTTCACTCTCCACCATAACTCTACTGTATCAAGAGAACTTGATGGAATGTCATTTTTGCCTTAGGCTCTGACTTGATATTCTAATTCCCTCATTAGATACATTGGCACTTTAAATATCATCATCATGGGGGCACCTGGGTGGCTCAGTTGGTTGAGCGGCCGACTTCGGCTCAGGTCATGATCTCACGGTCCATGGGTTTGAGCCCCATGTCGGGCCCTGGGCTGACAGCTCAGAGCCTGGAGCCTGTTTCGGATTCTGTGTCTCCCTCTCTCTGACCCTCCCCCATTCATGCTCTGTCTCTCTCTGTCTCAAAAATAAATAAACGTTAAAAAAAAATTTAAAAAAAATATCATCATTATGGTAGTTATGTCACCACTAACGCTCTGTCACAAATCCCTACTGTTAGTATGGAAATCCCCTCTTCTGGCATTTTTCTCAGAATTCCCCTCAAGAGATTACACTTTGGGAGTCTCCCTTCTTCACACACTGTATGGTGAGAGCATCTTGGAAAGAAATGCAGTGGGTCCTCCAGACCCTCTGTCAATTAGCACATATTCAGTGATTAATTCCAGGGTCCTGTATATACCCTTTCCATGGCCAGGAGTAGGGGGAGGCCATTGAGACACTTGCCTCAGATGCAAAGTTTAAGGGAGCATGACAAATTCAGTAGACATTAAAAATATCCTGCTGTAAGATCTTTTAAAAAGCTATGAATAAAATTCACGGTAAACCAAATATCAAAATGTTAAATATAGGATTGGCATTACTAGTTTTCCCTTTTGTTTCAGACCCCAAATGGCTTGGTCTGGCACTGGACTTGCCTTTCTGGGCCCTTCACACTTCTCAGAGCACACATCAAAGTTGCGTTCACCCTTTGAATCTCCTCATGTGATTATGAAATCACAAAAAGCAGCTCAATTTAGTAATTTACTCCACAAATCATACTTCCATATGCCAGCCACTATTCTAGTTGCTGGGGATATCACAGTGAGTAGCCAGACAAAACTGTTGCCTCCACGGGGCTTGGCATCTAAATGGGAGAAACAGACAATAAAGAAAGAAATGAAAAAAAGAATGTGTAGTTTGTCAGATGCTCTAGTGCATCTGGGATTTTGTAGATGGAGGATCAGGGATTCCATGGATGGAGCTAGAAACTGAATAAAGTGGTCAGAGAAGGCCTCATTGAGCAAGTGAGAATTCAGCAAAGACCTGGAAGGATGAGGAAGCAAGTGATGGAACTGTGTGGAAGGAAATCATCCCATGCAGAGGGACCAGCAAGTGCCGGAGGCCTGACAATGGTTGTTCCAGGGAAGGGCTGTGAAAAACAGCTGCTTCACAGCCAGAGCCAAGCACATCATGTAGGTGTAGGGTGAAAATCAATGCCCGACAGCATCAGAAATAAAGATAGCAAGCTTAATAACAAGGGAAACCTGGTGTTTTGGATGGGTGGATACCTAAAACAAAAAAATGTGGGTTCTGAAAAGAAGAAAGGATGTTTGGTAGACAGCCAATAGGATCTACATTAGGAACTTGTTTCTGAGTAAGAATGTGAGATGGGGTAAATTCCTAGAAGAGGTAGTATCCGTGTGGAGGTAAGAGTACTGATAGAGAAAGCAGGAAGAATTACAAAACAAGTATCTGAGTTTGAGGAAAACAAGGACCTTTTTGTCATTTTTTGGTTCTTCCTGGAATTAGAAAGCAGGTATAAAGCCAACAGCTGGAGCTGGAGAAAATAGTTTGTGACCTGCTCTTCAATCTCATAAGAAGAAAATCATTAATTATTCCAAAGGTTAGTAGAGCTGTTCCTTGTCCATGTGACGTTGACTATAAGATCATAGTATGAAGTAATGGACTTGGAGTCCATTTTGAATATGTTGAGGTTTATATCAGCAAACTGGTTAACACAGACAAAGTTGCAGTTTCCATTCAAGCTTTATTCATCTGGTAAATGCCAAATTCCAAATATGCAAGTGCTACGGATTGCAGCAATGGATACACAATCATTGTCCCAGATGTCTTTGTAGGGCAAGGACTCTGGCACCATTCTGAAGACCAGTCTTCCTTCTAGTTGTCAATCAAGAAATGCTAAAAAGATTGCTAAAGTAACTAATATAATATCTAATATAATATCTGTTATGCCCAGATGTTTTAGATTCTGCTATGGTAAACTGACTTTACATCATTTAATAATAAAATGTCCAGAATTCCAAGTAGGAGCATCAGTCTACAGCATTGTCAAAGATTTTGAAGATGTCTTCAGTTTAAAGAACCCTACATTGTTCATTTTTGCTCAAAATAATGCTGCACACACACACACACACACACACACACATATTTTTGAGCAGGTCTCTTTCCTGACCCAGAAGATGAAAGAACACAAAGATTTTTCTTGGGAAAACTGATGGATTTGTGCTCAGAGGAAAGAAGACTTTAATGTCAGGACAAACCTTATATTGAGGAGACAAGAAAGATCAAATATAGTGGCCAAACCAAAACTTTTAGTAATGGCAGAATGCAACCTTTTTCAAAAGAGATTTTCTCCAAAACTTGTTTGGAAATACTTAGATCATTGGATTTAATTTTCAGTTTATATAAAATTTCATCTCATGGAATTCTAAAATTTTATTTCATCTTACCTATAATTTCTACTGTGAAATTAAAAGGAAAAAACCTCTGCCTGCCTTCATCCCAAATTTTCTTAGGGCAATGTTTCAAAACTGTCCTTTTCCCTAGATTTAAAAAGTATCTCAAAACCCCCCATATTCCTAATATTCTCTGATAGCATAGGGGAGGATGTTTGTCAGGATAGATTAAGCTATGATAGAGTTACAATAAACTCTAAAATCCCAGTGGCATAATTTCATAAATGTTTATTTCTAGTTCACACAATGTCTAGTGTGTGTGGGGCAGTCCTCCTTCGTCTTGTCAACACACCATCAGGAATGTGAAGTCTTCATGATCACCATGGCAGAGGAGAAGAGAGCTGGAAAGTCACATGGAGTGATTCTACCTACATCCGATGGCCAGAACCCAGTCCCATATCTTCAACCCACTACAAAACTGGAAAGGAGACGAACAGGAACTGATGTATAGTACATTGAGTGCCAGTAGTTCTGCTTCAGTTTAATTTATGCCTCCAAATAGCCCTTTGTTCTTTCCTCTCACACATAGAAATAGTTACCACTCCCCAAGAACCCCCAAGAGTCGACCCTAAATCCACTGCATTCAGCTTAAAGCCTAAAATCTCTGGGTGATGCACTGTTGTGTCTCTATCGAGTCTGGATGTGGTTTCTCCTGGTCCAGGGACCAGTGAACTTTAAAAAGTTTAATTATCTGTCCAGTCCCTTGTACAATGGTGGAATGAAGATAGAATTATCACAATAAATGCTCCTATTCAGAAAAAGGAAGAAAGAAAGATACAAAGCAATCACACATCTGGAGTTGTGAGATTCTCCTGGCCACATTTTGGAGATCACTACCCTGGGTGAAGGAGGTTCCTTAATTCGTCCTGGTTCTGTCCTCTGGGAGGGATTTTTCTTGCTTATCATCTTCTCTGACCACACCTGAGTTGGGCGTGAGGAATCACGTCTCCTCCAGACTGTAGCCTTGACACTTGTGCTCATGGAAGATTAGAAACCAGAGGTTGTAATACAGCTCAAACCATCCAAGGCTTTTCTTATTCCAGTTTCACTGGGTTTTTTGGGGGGAATACTATTCCCTCAAAAATCCAGTAGACTTTTGATCTTTTTGACTCTAATCAGCTCCGCGTGGTAATAAATACAACAAAAGTTACCTTTTAGACACAATCCTCAAGTCTACTGTATTTCCTTATTCTTCACCTTTATTCATATCTCTTTCAGCTTAATGGTGGCTACCTTTCAAGTTTGGAGGGGAAGGTCATGTGCCCTTAATCTGATTTGTGTTCAGAGTCACTTTACTTTTTATTCCTGTGTTTGTTACTCAAAACCTTTTGTTAAACTCCACCTCGTACCTTTTGGAAGCTAGCAGATGGCTTTTACAACCCTACAATGCCTCAAATGTCTGGTCCTGATTTCTGTTTGTAAAGAGGTCAGCTCTTTCCTGAGCTCATTGCTTGTTTATATATTTCCAAACACAGTTGATAGTAGGCAATACACAATATTAACATACTGTTTTCTAAACTTTTTCCTTAGATGTGCCAGCTCAGTAAGTGCATGTCCTGTCTCAAATTATTGTAGGTGGCAGATTTTCCAAATGTTTTCCCTTTGCATAATGTGAGCCAAGATTTCTCCAGTCTCCAGTATTAGTTTCTTTACCATCTAGTGGCCATCCACTAATCCAATGCCACATACTGGTACCTTGAGTTCCAGGGCTATGTAAAAACAAAAAAAGCGCCCTAGGTGCCAGAACAGATGAGCTCCCAAGATTCAGTGACTTAAAAAATAAATATTATTTCCAGCTCCCACAATGTTTAATGTATGGCACATGGCCCTCTCCCATCTTACAGCTATATCATCTTGGATACCTGGCCTCCAAAGTACCAATACCTCTTTGAATCGCGGGAATACAAGGGCTGGATAACCACACTGGAAAACTTTAAGGAATGGTCTAGAAGCGGCTTACATCATTTCAACTCATCCTTTATTGGTCAGAACCCCATTAAAAAGCCCTAACCTAACTGAAGGGCAAGCTAGGACGCATTGTGGAGCATATGGATTTGGAGCTGAAGTATCCCGTCTCTGTTGCATGTTATCTCCAAAATAGCAATTCCAAAGATACCCACAAAAGAAATTCAAAGTTTGGGCAAGTTACTTTCCCATCGATTCTTTGTTTTCCTTATAAAATGAGCTTCATTTGATTTAACCTTAATTTTCTTAATAACGTGATTGTGAGGATTTAATACCAAGACATATAAAGTTCTAGCATAATATTTGATGTAGAATAGTCTCTCCTAGACAAATTTATAAAAACTCAGTGGAGTATTTCTAATTTGTCCTAGTTTCACATATAAGGATATCATATTCATGTCCAGGGTCTAGTATTCTTTATAAAATACTCACAGGAAGCAGTTTTGACCATGCAAGTTCCCTTTCAGAAGTCTGTTGATTGCATCTTTAACATGAAATTTTAGTTTTTTGTTGGGGTCTTGGCTTTCCTTATTAGTGTTGTTTTCAAAAGCCTTAGTTCAAGGGTAGGTTGGACAGCTACCAAAGGATATGATAGGAAGAACAGTTCCATGGGCTAGAGGGGATGATGTTGTCTCCAGATTAGGTTCCCCCCTTGAGAAGTACTTGGAACAAGGATTTCTGTGCAAATAGTTGACTTGAGAGGTTATTCCAAGAAACGTGGTAAGGGACTGGGGAACGGAGACAGAAGAAAGTAAAGGCAATAAGGTATATGTTAATGACTAGGTTACCATAGTGGGCAACTGGGAGTTGCCTGGGGACTTTTAGGACATTCTGTAGAATATACTTTGTAACTGTCTCTTCAAGGTTTAAAGAACCCGAGTGTTTATCCATCAACTCCTCTCTCAGTGATTGAAGTCCATTCCTGGGGTGTTACTCTCTCCACTTTGTGCATAAATAAACATGCTCCTCCAATGACAAAACTCCCACAGACACAGAGAGGCAAGACACTCTTGACATATCTGGGAACTATCTGCAGGTAACTTCTGGTGTAGGCCTGCAGCTATGGGCAGGACGCCAATAGAATGGAGCCTGTTTAAAACCGTTTTCCTGGGGCACCTGGGTGGCTCAGTTGGTTAAGCATCAGACTCTTGACTTCAGCTCAGGTCATGATCTCACAGTCTGTGGGATAAGCCCCATGTTGGGTTCCGTGCTAACAGCACAGAGCCTGTTTGGGATTCTCTCTCTCTCTCTCTCTCTCTCTCTTCTCTTTCCGCCCCACCCTGCTCACACTCTCTCTTCCTCTCTAAACAAACAAACAAAGAAACAAACAAGCTTAAAAATAAAACGGGTTTTCCTTGGGATCTCTGAATCACTGGGCCAGGTAGCCACAATTCCTTTCCAGCATTTCTCTCTCTTACTCTCCTTTTTTTTTATTATTATGGCTAACTCTTTTTTTTTTTTTAATGTTTATTTATTTTTGAGAGAGAGAGAAAGAGACAGAGACAGAGCATGAGTGGGGGAGAGGCAGAGGGAGAGAGAGAGGGAGACACAGAATCTGAAGCAGGCTCCAGGCTCTGAACTATCAGCCCAGAGCCAGTCACGGGGCTCAAACTCATGAACCACGAGATCATGACCTGAGCTGAAGGGGGCTAAGTAACCAACTAAGCCACCCAGGTGCCCCTATTATTGCTAACTCTTAAATGTACTTAAAATATACAAATTATGATTTTTGAAAAGGAATGAAAAAACAATACATTGGAAAGTGTGCTTACTTTCGAGTCTATGTTGTTTTATCTCTCTGTACTAGATTTGGTCACTGTTCTCCTTCTTGTTCTATATCAGTGCCAGATTTCCTTCTTTGGCAGGAAGGTATTCGAGGGCTCAGGCCTGCCAAGCTGGGAGAATTCTTGAGGAGTCATGGGAACTTGTTACTGAAGCTAAAGAGGTGGCATTAATCAAGGTAGCAAGCAAGATTGAAAGCAGAGTGGTAAACCTGAAATGGAGAAAGAGAGGAAGTGAGGCGGGGTGGGTGGTGGATTGGGGAATCACAAAAGCCAGAGGGACAGAAGCAAGCATCTACTCTGGGGTGGAGTCTAGAATCCAAACATCAGGGAAACCAGGTGAGCAAGGATTGGCTGAATAGAAGTGGAAAGATCCAGTTACATGAAAATGTTTCATTGTTTCCAATTTCATTTTAGAAGTTAGTCCCTCACTGTGCATGGGAGAGCCCCAAACTTGAAAGTCCACGATGAGGCAGACAGTAGGAACCTCTAGACTTTTACACATTTCCTAGATTTTGCCTCCCTAATCCCTCAGTTCCAATTACTCCCGTTGATCGTTTCTGTTATATTTTTTTTAACTCATTTTTGTTCTCTTATTTTTCAGCTTAAAATGTATCAATGGGTTAGAGTTCCCTTTTTGTTCTGGATTAGAAAGTTATACTCTTCCTAAGTCAAACAACATGTTGGCAGGAAGTTAGCAGGAACATATGGGCCTCAGCATTTTGATGCCCAGACTGGCTTCTGCCAAAACATTTCTTTGCTGTCATATAGAGAGCAGCAGTGTTTGGGACTGTTGGGGAATCATCCCACACAGCTCGGGCTGGGGAATACTGCTATCTAACAGCCTTTGTGTGTAGCTGAGGGACTTCCCACCCCTAAGAACTTTTTGAGAATTTTCAGAGGTGGAGGGAGGTGGGGTCATCCAGTGTCCACTTCTTAAAGCCACAACTACAGGTGATGTCCCTTTACTTCAAACAGGCCACAGATAGCGGTAGGATGACTGGGACAGGAATGTGGAGGTTATTGGTTAGAATCAAACCCAGAAAACAGAAACCACTCTGTTTTTTAAAAGAGGGAATTTACTTGAAGTGATTGGTTGCACAGATAATGGAAAAACTAAAAATCAGGGGCCCCTGGGTGGCTCAGTCGGTTGGGCATCCGACTTCAGCTCAGGTCATAATCTCACAGCCCATGCGTTCGAGCCCCACATCAGGCTCTGTGCTGTCAGTTCGGAGCCTGGAGCCTGTTTCGGATTCTGTGAATCCCTCTTTCTCTGCCCCTCCCCCACTCACGCTCTGTCTCTCTCTATCAAGAATAAATGCTAAAAAAAAAAAAAAAAAAAAAAAAAAAAAGAACTAACAATCAACCCAGAGATAAGCCAGAATAGGAAGACACTAGCACGTTAGAGTAGAAGAGCCATGGGAAGGCAGACTTACCAGAGCCCCGCGGAGTTTGGAGCAATTTTGGCTTGTGCCACAGGAACTGGAGCCAAAGAAGAGACTGAGAAACTTCCAGAGACACCCCCTGAGGTTGATGGGGAGGGGGAAATACCCTGACTTGCCTTCCTCCCACCCTCCAATCTTTTTCCAGTGACTCTCACTAACTGAAATGGGAGTTAACAGACATGGGAGCCTGGGGCACCAGCCTCAGAGGTTAGTCCCCCTGCAAAATAGAGGGATCTGAGAGGAAATAGGCCAGAAATGGCTTGCATGGGGTGGGAAGAAATAATAGCTGGGGCAGAATAAGCTATCCAATCCTGGGATCTAAAGTAGGTACATCCAAATCCCCAACATTTTTTTTTTTTTTTTTTTGAGCCAACTCAGTGCTTGGAATGTTGGCATAAGAAAGAAAATGATAACATCACCATCACCTGACATTTACTGAACTCTGTGTGTTGGGAACTTTATACCAGTTATTTCGTGTAACCCATACTATAGCCTGATATACTATTGTGTCCTCGATAAGTACATGGGAAAACTCAGGCACAAAGAAGTTACAGATGTGTCCCAGTAAGCAGTGGAACCAGTGTTTAGACACAGGCAGTCCAGATGCAGAGCCCATTCCCCACCTACACCTTCACCTCTCCCTGCCTACCCCTCTGCTCTGCTGCCTCTACTCACTGGAAGTCTGGAGCTCTTCACATGTCATTATAAGAGGGACCTGAGGCTCACACCATTACTTGGAAGTATGTGAGCCCCTTCTGAGCATCCCCCAAGAAGGACTATCCCAAAGTAACTTTTGGAAAACCTAGAACTGGCAATGTGTTTTTCGATCCTATATTTCTCCACTGTTTATTGTTTTCTATGTTGGTTATTTATTCTTAGCCCCCGTCATCTTTGCGGCAGAGGTACATGGCGGGGGGGTGGGGGGAGGTTCAATTTTTCAATCTATGAATCATAAAGCCACCGTATTTTCCCCCTTTACCTTATGCTAACACATTCTACCAGGTATGTGCCAGCTGTCCTGAACCCTCGGCATAATGATCTTGGTGCTGCTTTATTTCTAAGCAGCTGGGACTCAAAGGGTTAATTACTGTTAAGGTGACAGAGGATAGCTCTTTGGTCAAAAGCTGCATAAAGTTTTCAGCTGGCAGGTAGGGGAACTCCAAGCTAAAAAGCAAAATAATACAAACAAACAAAAAACTGGGTCTGGAGATTACAAGGGATAGAGTACTGCCTACAAAGAAACCCAATCTACAAGCCAATGCCTAGACTTCTTTTCAACATATGATACTGGTGCAACTGGTCATGAACATGTAAAAACAAATGAATCTATACATTCCTCACAAAAATTAGAACAATGAAATACCACTACATACCTATTACAATGGCCAAAATCCAAAATACTGACAACACCAAATGCTGATGGGGATGTGGAGCAACAGGAACTCTCACTCATTACTGCTGGGAAAGCAAAATGGCACAGTCACTTTGGAAGACGCTTTGGTGGTTTCTTACAAAACTTAACATACTCTTACCATACTATCCAGCAACTTGGTATTTACCCAAGTTGTGGGTATTGGTGTTTCTTGGTATTTACCCAAATTAGTGGAAAACTTATGTACCTATAAAAACCTCTAGATGTTTACACCATCTTTATTCATTATTACCCAAACTTGTATGCCACCAAGATGTCCTCAGTATGTAAATAGATACATAAACTGTGTTATATCCAGACAATGGAATATTATTCAGTGCTAAAAAGAAATGAGCTCTCAAGCTATAAAAACACATGGAAAAACATTACATGCATATTACTAAGTGAAAGAAGCAACCTGGAAAAGACTACATACTATATAATTCCAACTAAATATCTTGGAAAAAGAAAAACCTTGGATTCAATAAAAAAGATCAATGAAGAGGTTTGCAGGGAGAAGGGGGAATAAATAGAACACAGGGGATTTTTAGGGCAATGGAAAATACTCTGCATGATAAATATGATAAAATTGGAAACAATGCAATAATTTTCACTATCACCATTATTCTTTAACATTGGATTTGAGGTCCTAGCCAGTGTTATCAAAATCCTAGTGAGATTTACTTATGTACATTGACAAGCTGATTTTAAAATTTATCTAAAAATGCAAAGGACTTAGAATGGTCACAACAATCTTGAAGATTGAAGGGTCTATACATTGTCAGATTTTAAGATTTCTTATAAAGCAAGCTATGCGATCAAGAGAATGTAGTGTTTGGATATAAATAGATAAATAAATCAATGGAACAGAATAGGAAGTTCAGAAGTGGACCCACATGTATTCAATTATTTGATTTTTAGTAATGATCCCAGTGCCTTTCAATGAGAAAAGAAAGATCTTTTCGATAAGTGATGCTGTATTAACTTTCTATCTCTATGCAGACAAAGTGAACCTTGCTGCTAGCTCACATTACACATATACATTAACTCGGGATGGATAATAGACCTAAGTGGGAGGGCTTAAGGTTTAAAGTTTCTAGAGGAAAACATGAAAATAGCATTGTGACCTTAGTTAGGGTGAAGATTTCTTGCACAGAATTCAAAAAGCACTAACTATAAAAAAAATAATAATTGGACTTCATCAAAACTAAAAACTTCTAATCAAAAGAAGTATTGAAGAAAGTAAAAAATGGCAGCCCAAGGCTATAAGAAAATATTTGCAGTGCATATATTTAACAAAGGATTCATATTAAGAATATATAAAGAACTATAAATCAATAAGAAAAAGACAAATATCCAACAAAAGCAGTAGACAAAACACTTACAAGGCACTTTGCAAAAGAAGATATCTGGGTGGCCAATAATATTATGAAAAGATAGCCAACATCATCATCAGGAGGGAACTGAAAATTAGGACTACAGTGTGATGCTATTCCACAAACACAAGAATGGCTGACATTTTTAAAAGACTGCCAAAACCAAGTGTGGACAAGGATGTAGAGCAACTGGAACTCTCATATGTTGTTAGTGGAGATATAAAGTGGTACAACCATGCTGGAAAAATTTTGACAGTTTTTAAGAGAGTTAAAAATATACTCTCCTTGTGACTAACAATTTTATTTTTAGTTATATGCCCAAAATAAATGAGGGTATATATCCACAAAAAGACTTATCCAAGAAGTCTTAATGTTCATAAAAGCTTCATTCATAATATACCCAAAGTGGAAACAACGTAAACATTCATCAATAAAAGAATAGATAAGCATGTTTTGGTGTATCCATACAATGAAGTACTAGGCCACAAGAAAAAAGAACCAATTACTGAAACATAAAGCAACACAGTTAAATTTCAAAGGCAACCTGTTAAGCAGAATAAGCCAAACACGAAAGTATATACACTATGATTCCATTTAAATGAAGTCACAAAGAGGCCAAGTTAATCTATGGTGATAGAAGTCAAAATAATCATTACCTCTGAGGGGAGTATTGACTGGAACTGGCAAAAGAAGGGCTCCTGGGTGGCTCAGTTGGTTAAGCGTCTGACTTCTGCTCAGGTCATGATCTCATAGCTTGTGAGTTTCAGCCCAGAGTGGGGTTCTGTGCTGACAACTCAGAGCCTGGAGTCTGCTTCAGATTCTGATTCTCCATCTCTGTCTCTCTCTGCTCCTCCCCACCCCCCCCACCTCGTGCTCTGTCTCTCCCTCTCTCTCTTTCTCAAAAATAAATAAACATTTAAAATTTATATATATATATATATATATATATATATATATAATATGGCAAAAGAAAACATTCTGGGACAATAGGAATATTCTTGATTTGGGCCATATCTTGATCTGAGTCATGAGTACTTAAGATACCTCTCTGTAGGGGCGCCTGAGTGACTCAGTCGGTTGAGCATCTGACTTCGGCTGAGGTCATGATCTCACAGTCTGTGAGTTTGAGCCCCGCATCAGGATCCGTGCTGACAGCTCAGAGCCTGGAGCCTGTTTCGGATTCTGTGTCTCCCTCTCTCTCTGACCCTCCCCCGTTCATGCTCTGTCTCTCTCTGTCTCAAAAATAAATAAACGTTAAAAAAAAATTAAAAAAAATACCTCTCTGTCTCTCTCATGCTTGTTCTCTCTCATGCTCGCTCTCTTGTGCTCTCTCTCTCTCTATACACACACACATATATACATATACATACATATGTATACATATATATATAAGATCAAGTTGTACATTTAAGATTTATATTTTTTTCTGTATGAAAAAATTAAAACAAGGAAATAATTCTAAAATGTATCTCTTTCTTCATGGTAGGAGGCTTAAGTGCAATAACTTATCTTTTATATTGGAGGGAGTGTCTTTGTACACTTCAAACACTAGACCCCCAGAAACATCACCAGTGTGAGAGGTCTTTGAATCTTCATAAGATATCTCTCTCATCTTGTTGTGCAAATCTGTTTTAAAACAATCAGAGTACTTGCTATTTCCTGCTCAACAGGTCTGGTTAACACGATATCATTAATATGTTGGATCAACATCATGTGCTTTGGAATATCAAGACTATCAAGATTTGGAGGGTATCGTACCCCTAGGGCATAACTGTAAATGACTCTGTACTCCTCTCAACCCCAGGTGAATTTGAACTTCTTTTGATCCTCCTTCCTGATGGAGGTTGAAAAGAACACAATCACCAGCTCGGTAGCTGCATATCAGGTGCCAGAGGCTATTTTTATCTTTTTAAGTAAAGATGCCGCATTCAGCATAGCAGCTGCAATTGGGGCTCCCACTTGTCGGAATTTATGGTAGTTCACCATCCTCTGCCATGATCCATCTGCTTTTTCAGGGACTGTACAAGGAATTAAAGGAGAATAGTATGTACCACCTTAGCATGCTGTTTGTCTTTGAGAGTGCCATTCATCTCTGCCATTCATCCAGGATGTGTTATTGCTCTAATTTTAATTCCTTGCAGGGGTGGAGAATAGCAGTGCAGACTTAACAGCTTCCTATATTTGTTTTCTATTGCTGCTGTAACGAATTACCACAAATTTAATGCTTAAAACAACAAAACCTTACTATCTTATAGTTCTGAAAGTCCAAAGTCCAAAACAGGTCTCACTGAGATAAAATCAAGATATTGAAAGAACTGTGTTCATTCTAAAACATCCAGAGAAGACTGTTTCCTTGACTTTTCCAGTTTCTAGAAGCTTCCTGCATACACTGGCTTGCAATCCCTTCTTCCACTTTCCAAACCAGCATCATAGCATCTTCAAATTTCTCTCTGCCTCTGACTTCCTCTTCTGTCTACCTCTTCCATTTATAAGGACTCTTGTGATTACACTGTGCCTCCCAAATAATCCAGAATAATTTCCCCAGCTCAAGGTCCTCTGATCAGCAGCCTTAGTTCCATTTGCAACCTAATTACCCTTTTCCATGTAACCTAACATATAGGTTCCAAGAATAGGACATGGACATCTTTGAAGGGCCATTATTCTATCTACCATATTTCCACTAACTTCCCCAATTATAAGCCTATGATCAAGTAATAAATGTGAGGGTTCTGTTCTAAGTAAACACATTCTAATGATGCATTTAGGGCTGAGAAAATCATTGTAGGGTGGTCTACAGAACCATTATATTGATGGGACAGGACTCCATTTATCATATAGCTTCCATAAGCTCTACAGCCATTTTGATTCCCTTTATCAGTATCACCTATGATCCAGTACCCAACAGCCCTTGAAAGATCTGCTTTCACCAACTGTATGATTATCTGACAAAGGACCCTAAGTGCTTTGGAGATGGATTGGGAAAATAGCTACTGCACATACTTCTTGTGACATCACAGCACATTTCCTCCAAAGGAAATAGCTTCCCCTTCAATTGACTCTGGTTCTGAGAACAGTATAAGGAATTGTGATTTTCCAACACAGTGCTTGACATCAGCTTTCTGCTCTCCCACTACTGATTTTTTTGGTTGTATATGTCAAGCAACACCATCATCATCGGGTCAACTTTCCTGCCCCTAGGAATACCATGGTCTATTAGACATCTTCACAAATTCCTGTGGGTCATGGTCTCCTTATTGTCATTCCATCTGTACCCCCATTATAGAAATTACATTCACCTTGCTTCTGATGGTTAAATGCTGCCACTTGGCCTCTAGTATGCCAGAAGCTCATCATACCCATTGATGCTAAGTAGCCCTGGTCTATAACAACCTTCCATTCCACCCCTGGCCCACAAATGATAATCGCCATTAGTTCTCTCTTTCCTTATTGCTTTAGTTAAGGAATAGCTTCTGGGCCCTCTGAAAAATCACAGACACCTGGGGTCTTTTTCTTTTTATATTACGCAATAAATCCATTCAAACATGTTCACATCTCTGATTCTTTTGACCCCTTCCTTAATACTCTGCCAAGACAGTTCTGGCATCTCTACTTCATTTACTAGAGGCCTCCAGAAAATGGGAGGCTTGAGAGTTACGTCGCATTTCCTGCAGTATAGTAGGCTTGGCTCCAGAAGTCCTTGCCAGAATGCTAAGTCTTGCCAGCACTCATATCAATATACTATTCCCTATCAAAACTTATATTCATCCTCTGTGAGCAACCTCAAGTTACATTCTCAGACATGTTGTTGTGAAACATGTTAGTATATACAAGCCCTTTGGTGAACAATTCTTTTTCTTTCCATTGCATGGACAGTGCTTCCTACTTGTACTACACTAAGACCTGACCCTAGGTTTTATTATAGACTAGGGGCTGACAAACTAGGGCCCATGGGCTGGACATCTAACACTGTTGTAAAATTAAGGAACTCAATCACACTCATTTATTTGTCTGTTGTCTATGGCTGCTTTCATGCTATGGTGGCAGGGTTGAATAGTAGAAACAGGAACCATATGGCCTCAAAAGCCTAAAATATTTATTATCTAACCCTTTAAAAAAAACTTTGCCAATTCCTGTTCTAGATAAGTTCTGTCCAACAGACCTTCCTCTGATGATAGAAATATATAATCTTCACTGTCCAACATGGTGGCCACTAGCCACATGTAGTTATTGAGTATTTGAAATATGGCTAGTGCAGCTAAAAAAGAATTATTGATTTCATTTCATTTTAATTGATTTATAGTTGCATGTGGACAGTGGCTAGTGGGTTGAACAACACAGGTATAGAAGCAATGAAGGAAATTGGGAAGGGGCAGAGATCTTAGGGAGGCAAATACAACTTGAGGTCATCCATCTCAGTAAGGATTTTGTATAATCTTCAGAAGTATTAGAAGATTGCTCTTCTAGCCAAGGGGAGAGTGTCACCCCTGCTGGTCCAGGGATCAGAGGATTCTGGGGGTTGACAGTGCACAAGCACATCCACTCAGAAATTCTCATCCTAGGTATCAGGGACTTGATTTTAGTGTAGGAGATACTTGAGCTGTGAATTCAGCCTCTTTGAAGTTCCACTACTCTTACATTTAAGTCTTGGGTTTATTAGTATAGCCTTCTGAAAATAGGAGATGAGGATCTCTAAACACTGTACTGAGGCATCCTGGTTTTCATACTATGCCCTGGGTTGATAGATTTTTGTTGTTGTTGAAATATAGTTGACACAAAGTTACATTAGTTTCAGGTGCACAGCATAGTGATTCAACAAGTTGATAGGTTATGTTATGCTCACCATGAGTTTAGCTGCCATCTTGAGTTGATATGTTGTTGACCTCTTTTATTTTCTTTCTTCCTGTGGATGTTAACAACAGCCAACTAATTTCCCAATCTTCATAATTTCCCGTGCTCCATATCTTTCAAGTATTAGAGCTATTGCAGAAGCAGTACATCTCGTTCCATCCACACATTCTCCCTCTCAAACCATTATAGGAGAAATCTAATGATTAGGTGAATATAATGAAATCTATGATATGCCATGCTAAAGATAATCATTGCCCTACTTTTCAGTAATGGCGTTATCATACCTATCCCATCACTATCCCATTCTGAATGTCTGTTCCCTCTGGCTACTCTTAGTAGCAACTTTCTTAGGCTGCGTGGCCCCAGAAGCAGATGCAAGGATTTGAGTGCATATGCCTCAAGAGGGATGATTTTAGGGGGGAGGGATCACAGAGTAGGAAAGCAAGACAGGGAAGAGTTAAAAGACAATGCAAGGTATGTTAATAAGCAGATTATCCTGGAGGGCAATGAGGTCTCAATTCTGCTGGGACTCCTGGGAAACAGTGTGGAACACACCTCAGACTTGTCCTCCTATACCACTGAGAGGTACTCCTAGCATGTCGGTTCTCTGGCACTTCCCACCTGCCCTGTGCGTAAGCTGAGATAAAACTCTCAGATGCTTGCCATCTTCATTTCCAGGAATGGTGAGTGTTGAAGTAATATAAGAAGGGCACTCACAACATCTTCTACAACACTGAATATACAAAAAACTCGTGAGTCCATTATGGCACTCAAACAAAGAAGGGACAATCAAAGCAAAGCAAAACAAAACAAAAAACAAAAAACACACAAACGCACACAAACAAAACCTCCTTAGTCATCATTGGAGGTGATCAGTATATAATACTTCACCCTGACAATTGGCAATTAAAGGGAAAAAATTAAGCATTGAGACTAATTTTCCTATATGAACTATATTTCAGAATAATCAGCCATGTTCAATGAAGGAAAGTACTTCTTTACAGAAAAATTATCATGTTTCATCACTGTTTGTCATGCTGAAATAACACAAAGTCATTAATTTGCTTTAATATATTTCAGAATAGAAAGGAAGAGCTGGACGAAACAAGTGAAGGAAATCTGAATAAACACTGAATCTATATTGGATCTGCTATGTGGGGAGGTTCATTGTATCACTGTATTGTTTTTTGTTTTTTTTTTTTTTGACTTTTTACTGAGAGAGAGAGAGAGAAAGAGAGAGAGAGAGAGAGAGAGAGAGAGAGAGAGAGAGAAAGTCCTTTCCTTTTCTTATCCCCTCCAGAACTATCATCAGCCTTGGGTTGCATACACATCCTTATAATCCTGATTACCCATCGTCATTAAGATAAACGGAGCACTAAATAATGCAGTTGAACTGCAAGCAACAGCTCTTTTCCTAAGATGCAAGTTTCAAATCATGATGCCTGTTCCTGCTGTGATCACATTATAACCTTAAATTTTCCCTAATGAATTGGTCCACTTACACATAGCCAGTGCTTGTTACGAAATCTTGCATCCATACACACCTCATAGGTTTGATGCGTGGATTTTAAAAGCCATGAATATGGAGCTCCCATCAAAGTGTCTGGCACATGGGGAAGGCACTGAGCCGCAGACACATTTCTCACCACCTCCCCTTCCCATACGTAAATAGGAAAAGCTCCTTTTAGTTCCTTCCAAATGTAAATATATTACCTGAGAAGGGTACTAAGTTCACTCATTAGCACCTCCTAACACTTGAGGAGAGTTTACTTTATTAGATTAACTACTGAAAACAAGGTCCTGAGGCAGTGGAACTTCAGTTGCATACATGTTGACAAGGACAAGGTAGTATGGAAAGCAAATAAATAAAATTCCATCTTAACATTTGTTCGTGGATATGCGCTATCTGGGTTGCTTTTGGTACCAATCTCATTTGATCCTTACCAACCTCAATTCAACAGAGGAGGCTCAAGAAGCTTAAATCATGCACCCAGCCTTAAGCAGCAATAAATGGCACAGCTAGATTTGGAACCTGGATCTTCTAACTCTGAAGTACAAAGAAGGCCTGGGTATCTGGAGCCCAGAATGAGAATACAGAAGAAGATAGAACAGCAGAGCGGTGACTTCTTAAAGAAGAGATGAAAGGTGGGGCATTTGCCTCCTTCACAAAGGGACCCCCTTAGGCTCCCTGGAGTGTAAGGTTTCAGTTTCTATATTTGTCCCCATCTTATTTACACGGAATCACACGCAGGACAATTTACTTGGTGACCTGTAATGGCCTCATGTTCCATTCATAAATACCTTCCCCTGAATATTCATGGTTGTGTTGTTTTTACCCACAGCTCAAGGCAAAATAAAATATTTTAAAATTCCTAAAAAGCAATTTTCAAATTATACCTACAGGATATGTTATGATTTGAGAAACTTCTAGCTTCATTTTTCCTATTCTTGACTACATATGTGATATTCAAGAAACTGTTGATGATTACCCCTGTTTAAGTTATTTGAAACCCAGGACCCGGTGAATTTTAATGGCAAAAGATGGACTTTTTACATTCTTTGTGGGAAACCCTCTAAAAAGACAAGATTTATAGAGTTCGCTGGTTCTGTAAGTTATACACGTTTATAGCTTTCAACATTAGGGATTCGAACATTAGAGAAGTATATAAATGAGACAGTGACATTTCCCCCATAATCCTATTCTTCAGCATGAATCACAGTTAACAGCTATGAAGCTCTTCTTTCAGACTTTTTATTTTACAGAGTTTACAAAGCACTTTCACATACTTCATCTCATTGAAACCTCGCAACAGCAGTATTCAATTATAAATGTGAGATTGGGGAAATTGTTTTCCAGTGAACTTTAATAACCTTCTCACAAAAGGGAGCTACCATGACTGACTACCTTCTATTCACATTTTTGCAAACCCAGGCCAGGATTGATTCACTGTGACCTTTCGTGCTCAATTCATATAGCAAAGAGCAAACTGGGCTGTGGAGAGCAGAATCAATCCAAAATCTGCTAAGCATTTGGTTCTATCAGCTACAGTGTTAGCTAAACACAGAACATTTGCATGGGTAACAGATAAAGATGGAGCAATCTTCCGAAACACAATAGAGGCTGCTTCTTCAAGAATCACTAACAAAGAAAAATGTGGGGCTAACTGGTCTCAAACTCTGGTATAAAATTGAGTTCAAATTAGAGTAAATTGTGGTATTTCCTCCCACAGAAGTGGGTAGAGAGAGACTGAACACACAATTACCACTGGAGATAAAGTAGCAGCTCTCAAATTAATGGAATAAAACAAGTCCCCCCAGGCTAACAGCATAGTCTTGGGGTTAGTTGCTTAATTAGTGGGCTCTTTGCTCTAATAGATCTTTTAGATAAGATCTTGAAATGGAATCTGAATGGGGGGAGGAGAGTGTTGGAGAGAGCTTGGAGTCTTTGGTGAACCCGGTTACCATATTTTTAAACCAGACTAATGGAAAGATAAGGACCTCGATTCCAAAGAGCCAAATCAACCTTATCTCTTGACTTCATTTTTGTATAATGAGCTATTTATTTTGGCCTGGAAAGATGCTTCCATGAACCCATTATGATGGCCAAGGACTAACTATGATTAAATTTTCCTCCAAGGACAACCGAAGGATAGTTAATATCCTTATCTTCCTCCAGTTTCCACATCACGAGCAAACATATTTACCGGGCAAAATCTGTATTATTGTGGCTTTAACATGGTATATAGTGCTTACATGCTTCTCTTCAACTCTTCGGTCACATCCGAAAGCAGGAGGAAGTTGTGACCAAGCGGATTTGATTTCCACTGGAACAAAAAGCAACCAGTCTCTGAGCTCCCTGGACTCGGAGCAAAATTCAGACTGACTTGGAGTTGTGTGACCTAGCTTAAACTGTTGTAATGGCCCTGATAGCGATTCATGTCCGCACAAAACAAACAGCTATCTTTCTAACCCTTCACAGCTTAGGAAGGCCCCCACCACAGAGCCGCCTTTAGTCAGCTCTGCTGGCTTTGATGATGAGGCTCTGGCAGCCAGTCTAAGAGAGAAAAGGACATTCGGGGAATTTTAAGTGGTTTGGATCAGCAGTTGTCATGTACAATTGATGTTCATTTATATTTCACTAGCCAAAATCTAATGCTGCCCAAAATTGGGAAAGAAATATTTCAAATACTAATCAGGTCCAATCCTGCTTTCATGTAAAAAATGAGCTGTCCTACCTTTTTTCAATCCTAGTCTCAGGAGGGAGATTTAATGTTTCCTGACAGTGCTTTAAATACTTTGCCGTTCAGACTTCAATGAATCCACAATAATTATATCAGTTAAACCAGCTTGGTTTTTCCAAAGCTGTTTCAAGCTGAGGGTGCTTTTGAACTTCTTATCATGGCATTCATCCTTTGATACCAGGTTTAATAGAGGAAGGGCTAATACTCAGATGGATCACCACTTAACTATTTAACCCATTTATGTATTAGTTGGTTTTGTTTTCGTTATTTTGTTTAATCTAATCTATCAGACTCTGTGATCTACACTTTCCCAGCCTCCTCCTTTCCAGGAAGTTTAATTACACAGAATATAGGAACCATATGCTATTCCCAGTGGAGAGTCTCAAGGAAGGCCCAGTGATTTTTAATTCCCAGAAGATCAAGCAGTAAAGACTTCAGTGGATTATCATTAAGAACTGACTTAACATTTAGCGTCTAACTAAGCCTTTTATAAGAGCTTTTATGTTGTCATTTCTAAGAAGGAGGTTAAAAAACTATCGTTTCAAAGATAAAGTGTGAATTATCAATGTACCATTGTTTTGGGGGGGGGTGGGAAGTACCAATATATCTAGGTGGAAATTAATTCTACTCATCCCTCATCACTCCCTCAAGACATCTAACAATTTCATCATAATTTTGGCTTCAATCAGTGTGCGTTCTTACTGAACCACACTCTCCTGTAAAATGAGATCTTCTCGATCTGTTGTATTGGCAATCTCCAGTCTTCACTTCTACAACAATTGAATAAACAAAAGAGCACAGTTGAGAACAGTTTTCCTTCAGAAGAGCAGCCAAAGAACAGTAAACACATTTACATAAAGCCAGAAAGCAAGTGTGGGAATCAGAAGGCTTCTTCTCTGTGTGAGTGGAACAGTGAGCCTAGACTTCTGAAGTAGCCCAGGAATCATAAGTGTAGATGCTCTTTATTTCTTCAGATGACCACTGAATTTCCATAGCAGAATCTGTCTTAGCTACTTTGAAAGTATAAGAAATACCACTACAAACCAGAGATCACACGTGCAAAATCTTTGTTGTTCCATAAATAATTTTCCTGTATAAAAATAGATTCAAAATCGTGAAGTGGATGCTTACTAACAGCAAAAGAAATGATCAAAAAGATGAACATAAAGGCTTATAAAATCAGAGTAGGCCATGCAAAATACAAACATTGCAGGGTCAAAATCGAAGTGAGATTTTAGCAAACAAGGTTTGCTTTGAAGTTCTCATTCGACATTTATCATGTCTTCTCTTAATTTTCTAATAACCAGCTATTTGTTATTTTACATTTGACTTTTCATTATAAGTCCAAACTTTCATAATTTTATGCTCTGTTTCGTAATCCTGCCATACCCATTTACATGTTGTTCCAGGATTAATATCAGCAACTAAATTTGTTATTTTCACTTTAAGTGGGGAATCTTTTGATATTAATTGGTTGATTTAGATATTACCTCTTTTTTAATGCTTATTAATTTTGAAAGAGAGAGAGAGAGAGAGAGAGAGAGAGAGAGAGAGAATGAGTGGGGGAGGGGCAAAGAGAGAGGGTCCCAAGCAGGCTCCACACTCAGTGAAGAGCCTGACACAGGGCTTGATCTCAGGACTGTGAGATCATGATCTGAGCTGAAATCAAGAGCCAGTCACTTAACTGACTGAGCCACCCAAGTATCCCTGAGAAGGTTACCTCTTAAGGCAACAAGTTTGGACTGTTGGTAGGATTATTGCCATGTTGAGATACTATAGTGATAAAACTTTCAAGTTTGGGGGTCAGAGGACACAAGATCTAGTTCTAATTTTGCTATTTATTAACTATATGGGCTACTTAATAGGGGGTCTGTAATTTAAACTCCCTACTATACTTTATAGGAAGTATATGTATATGTCAATTAGATTAAGTTACACTGTAAGGGTGGTCATTTGCCCTAACCAAAAATTCACTCCCTAGGAGTCATCAACCAGTCTTCTAATCAACTAGTCTTCTAACTAGCCTCCAGAGGTGTTTTCTAGAAAAAATTTGTCTAGCCATTGACTCAGTCCTCAGTCCACTGGTGGTCTGATATCTACTATAGCAAACTACCAGCTTATATGTTACATGAGTGTTTTGTGCCTGCTTCTTAATAAATGTTTAATATGCATCTTTATGTGTGGCCAAATTTGGTCAGAGATTACTTTCAACATAAACTGGTGAAGAGGTTGTGTGGAAGGTAGTTACTCTTCATTCATCTCTAATTATTGGTGGTTACCATTATCTACAAAATAACTTTTGCAATATTACCCTTCACCTAACATTGGTTTCTCTTTACCTCCATCCCAGATATTTATAATGTCACCCAGGAGTCTGTAGGCAATTAGTGGGTAATAAACTCATAGATCTCCAGACTATAGACTCAGAGAGATTCAGTGGGATTCAGTGCATGCACAGAGCTTTCCTGGGTTAGCAGTCTCCTCAGGATTCTATAGATTGATCTGACAATTGTCTGGTCCTTGCCCCAAGTCCCGGAAGCAGTTAGGATTTCTCCAGTTCTGGCAGCCTCTGAGTAGCATTCAGCTGTGGCTCTGGGGCCCCAGGCAGGTAGTGGGAGGTCATGGTGGCCGGTGCGGGGATGTCTAGGAGCCTGAAGGTGGTGCTAGGCCTATCGGTGGTGCTGATGGCGGCCACCGTGGCCTGGGTGCATCTGAGGCAGCGGCAGGACCTGCAGAGGCTTCATGGTGGAGTGATCAGAGACATTGAGAGGCAAAATTGGAAAAAAGAAAACATAAGTCTCTTGGGAGAACAGATTATTTTGACTGAGCAACTTGAAGCAGAAACAGAAAAGATAATAGTGGCAAAAGGATCTCAAAAAACATGACTTGAAATGGATGTCAAATACTGATGGGATATTGTCAAGTGTGAGTGTGTGAGTGTGGATGGAGAATAGCTTTGTGAGGTATTCAACCTTTTCGTGGTTACTGCCCTTTCAAACTTGACCAAAGACAATGACACTGGATCATATATTCTAAACAATTGCTTTAGAAGTCCCTTCTATCTGAGTAAAGAAGTGGTCACTCTTCTGAAGAGTGTCTGCCTGTGTGATCTTGGTAGAAGCCCCTTTAAGCCTGGTATCCAGAGTTTAGGATTGTTCGTGAAAAGCGCTGGAGAGCCTAAGAGAGGAAGGTATGGATAGTAATATCCACCTAAGTAGTTTGATGAGCCGTCACGATGATAAAGCCACGAGAACATCTACCTCAGGAGGGCTGGAGGAGGGAGAGGTGGAGGGGGAGACTGCCCTGATAGTTGAATCAGAAGACAAGGTATCAGTGGACTTATCTCATGATCAGAGTGGGGATTCCCTCAACAGTGATGAAGGAGATATGTCTTGCATGGAGGAGCAGCTCTCCTACTTCTGTGACAAGTGCCAAAAATGGATACCAGCCAGTAAGGAGCTTCTTAATTCCCTTGATTTGTCAGTTCCTATGCGAAGGTTTGTTCTTCTAACCTGTGAACAAAACATGAATGTAAAATGGACCTAAATAAAAAGATAATTATTATTTTTATGGTTAGTTTAGTTGGCTAATGAGAGATTTATATAAAGCATAGACACATTTGTGCTAATAAAAACTATTGTCAACCTCTCAAAAAAAAAAAAAAAAGAAAAGAAAAGAAAAGAATTTCTCCAGTTCCCTCCAAGGTCTTCAGTTCCCTGGAGTCTTGATCAATGCTTCCTGTAGACTAAGTTTCTTCCCTAGGACCATGGTCAAACCCTTTGCTCTGCTCGTAAAAACAGAACACAGATTAGATATCCTGGGGCCATGTCATTGATAGAGATGATGATGGTGATGGTGGTGGTGGTAATGATTATTAATATGATTTCCACATGGCAAAAAGCTATGTCGCCATTTGATTGTTTGCACATAAAATAAAACCCAAGAAATATTGTCTTACACCACAAAGTTTTTTTTCTCCTTATATAATACACCTGGAGTTGGGCAATCTAAATCTGGTACAAGGCCTCAATGATGCAATAAATGACCTTAAGTCTATCTTCCTGCTCTGTCATCATTAGTTTGTAGTCCTGGTCCCCCCATTTTCAATACGGCTGCAGCACCTCCAGGCATGCAATCAATAGGGGAGGAGAGAGCTTTTACAAAATAAGGTTTTGCCTCTTTATTCAAGATATAAAGTTCTCTTCAGGGAAATCCATTTATATTACATGGCCAGAACTTTGTCATCCTCTAGCTGCAAGGGAGTTAGGAAAGGGAATAATTTTAATAGGACATATCACCATCTTGAACAAAGTGAAATCCCAACAGGAAGGAAGAAGGGGAATGGGGAATAGATATTGACAGGCAACTAGTAGCATTTAGCATTCCTACTATTTAGTAGTTTAACAGGTAATTTTCATACTTACCATCTCTAACATTACCCAGTAACCATCTTCCACATGATGAAACTGAGGATCAAATGTTTTTAGTAACTTGTGCAAGAAAATGGCAGATTCATGATTTGAATCCAGGACAACTTGATTAATAGCAATAGTAATAATAGTTAACATTGGTCAAACACTTGCCATGGGTCAGATATTCCACTAGGTCTTTTATGTGTATTGACTTGTTTCCTCTTCATAGAATCCCTCTGAAGAAGGCATTTTTATTATTTCTTTAAATGTTTATTTATTTTTGAGAGAGAGACACACAAAGAGCATGAGCAGGGGAGGGGCAGAGAGAGAGGGAGGCACAGAATCTAAAGCAGGCTCCAGGCTCTGAGCTGTCAGCACAGAGCCTGATGTGGGGCTTGAACCCATGAACCGTGATATCATGACCCGATCTAAACCCGGACACTTAATGGACTGAGTCACCCAGGGCCCCCTGAAGAAGGTGTTTTTATTGTCCTCACTTATCAGATGAGAAAACCAAGGCCTTGAGAAGTTAAGGGACTTACATAAAAGTCCACAGATTATAGGAAGTGAAGCTTGAATTTAACTCAGTTCTGTGTGAATCCTTAGCCCTTGACTGCTCTTCGACACAGATTCTGCAAAATTCAGCTGCTCAAACCGTGAACTCTGCCACCATCATACTAGGGTAGTATGGTTAAGTACCAATAAGGCAGCTAATAAGTACTCCACTTGGAAGGATTAAATGGAGAATTCCTGGAAATGGAAGCTGAAGATTCAAGAAATAGCAAGAAAATGAGTAAGGTCGAAGCTGGTGTTCAGCTGTGTGCCAGAATATGCATTTAATGTTTTTCCCTGATTCAAAATACACACCTACATTGGTGCGTATTCTTGATGAAGTCACAAGGAAATATCGATCACAGAAGATGACCATTGGTAGTTGCCTATCCAATAACCATTCTCCATTCATTACTAACAGAACCCCATTTTACCAAGGGCAACATTAGGCTTGATTAAAATGACTCAGTGCCACAGACCTCTCTGTGTCTATGGGGTGGCCATATGGAAGCAGGCTGCCCAGCGTAAGCACACTGTTTTGGTTAGGGCTTCCTGAAAAGTTATGTTTATCGCCGAGAAGAGACAAGCTTGTGCTTGCTTTGGCAGCCCATACTGGAAATAAAATGATACAGAGGAGATTCGCGTGGCCCTTGCACAAGGATGACATGCATATCTCTGAAGCATTCCATATTTTCCACAGTTCCCAGAGGTCATAGGACACTCTATTGGTTAATCCCAAGGAAACTGTATGAGTCAAAGCACAATATGTGGCATCCAATATTGACATTGTGATTTTTTTTTCCACAAAGAGAGAGAGAGAGAGAGAGAGAGAGAGAGAGAGACCAGCTCAGCCCCCTCATTATTTGCCCTTTATTCATTCCTCTTCCTTTAGCCTGAAATACAGTTGTGATGTCAAGTGGGGCGGTGGCCATCTTATGAGCATGAAGATAACTCACTTATCTTATGAGCATGAAGATAACGGTCTCACACTAAGGACGGCACAGTGGAGAGATAAATAACTGCCTAAATGCTCCATTTAAGTATATTGACTCCATACCAATCTAAGCTTGCCTATTTCTGGATTTGTAATGATTTATGAAAAATAAACCATTTAGCTAAATTGCTGCTATTGTATGGTTGTTGTTGCATGGAGTTGAAAATAATACCTACTGAGAGAGATGGCCATGCTATTTTCCCTTTCCATTGGGTTTATTTTTGGTTTACTACCAAAGTCATCTCCAGCATAAAGCATATCGTTGTCATTGCCCCAGATTTGACTGCATGGGGGATGCTAATTAGTCTGGAAGGAGTGGGTTTATGGCTCTGGTACCTTGCACTAAAGAAGGCCTCAGAGTAATAAGGTGACATTGTACAAAGAACTGAGACTTTGGCAGAAGTAATCTTCATGACAATTTTTACTCACTCACTTTGAGCTGCAGTTTCCTTAGCTCCACAATGAAGAGTCTACTTTCTACCCTAAATATTTCCTGAGAGGTGCATGGGATTCCTAATTCAAGCAGCATATACGTGGATAGTTATCTTTATTACGAATTCCCCTCTCTCACTAATACGAATGGACCACATCATCTCACCCTCTCCTCCTCCCTTCTCAATGCATCCCTAGTCTTCTTGATAGAATGTTCTTCGGAAAAAAAAAACTTCTGCCCCTAGAGTTTGGCCTTGGTTTTCATTTTATCTAGATTTCGTATGGTTAAAAGAAGTGGTTGGAAAAGGGAGTGGGGAGGAGAAGAAGGCCCATAGAGTATGACCCAAGGAGGATTCTGCTGACAGGCAGAGGAAAACCTACAAGAAGAGAGCATGAAAACATCTCCCCCTTCCTCAGAACTTCCTTTCTTCCCCATGTGAAAATGGAGACCCAAGTCTGTGACCATATATCTTTAGGTTCACAAAGTATATCTACATTTTTAATTAGAGTGTTTCTTAAGAGCTAAGTCTTCTGAAATGTGCTCTCGGAATAAAGTCATAATCATCTATAGTACATATTTATAACACACACACATATATGCCACATACATATTTATATATAACGTTAGAGTCTGTTACCATGGCAACTATTTCAGTACTAACAAATTAAGCATTGTGACTCCACTGTAATAAGAAAAGAGAAATTCAAATGAAACACCAAGCATTTGTTTAAGCACAAATATCTTTAGTAATTAAATACACAGAAACAATACGGAAAGCCACAAATTAATGCTTAGAAGCCTTTTCCAGTATGAAACCCAGATTTGCTGTTATTTTCCCTTTTCCATTCCATTCCATTATACATCTTTATAAATTAAGTTTGGCACTGAGTTAACGAGAACAGATCTGCTGCATGGGAGCTCTCACACACCGAAAAGCTCAGCTTTCATTCTAAATAGTTACACCTTCCATAATCAGTGAGAAAGATTTTATGGCTCTTTTTATTCATCAAAAAGAGGACTTTTAAAAAGAAAGCTCAAATGTGAAGTTGGTCTTACATCCCCTGTTTCATTCAGACAACATGTAGAACTACCCCTGGGGTTTTGAATACATTAACATCCTTTCACAATTAACCCTAATAGGACAAGTGTAGCATTTTTCCAAGCAGATATATTCAAAGCCGAAAAATACATAGTGTTTAAATAGGTCTCATTATATCAGCTACACCAAATCTCTCCTCTTTATATACAGAGGATTGTACCTCTTTTCACTGTCATGCAACATTAAAATAGGAAGGCATACACAAGGGTGACACGGATTTGACAAAAAATTAATGATTTGTACATCACTTTAATGCTTCAAATCTGCAATTCATGTATGCTAATTAGTTCATAATGGGCTGTTGAAGAACAGAACTGTCATCCTGCTGCTTCCCGGGTTTCTGGAAGCTCTGATTCAGCACAGCCCTGCCCGGTTGCCTGCTGGATTCTGGGCTGGTACCCGGCAGATCTATGAGAGCATTTTCCCCCACCACACACACAATTGTTTCTAGGATGTGGTGCTTTAATCTATCAGAGTTCCGATGGCGTATCTCAGATGAGTGGTTCCTGGGTGCCACAATACATACTGGGAGCAATAGCACGGCCCCACTATATCCAAATGATTGATTTCTGGGTTTTAGGCTGTCAGGCTATACCTCAGAGGGCAGCTGTCAGCTTCCTAAATGTATGAAGTTGTATTATGCAGCACATTTTGAAAATGTATGTACAACTTTTTTTTTTATTTACAGATAAAGAAGGCTGTAAAACTTGGAGAGAGGAAACAAAGGGGGTACAAAGATCAGATATCTTCTCTTACTGTGAAATCATGTATATCTCCCCAATGCAAGAAAAGCAGCTACCGAATCCCTTTTTCCTTCGGTCTTTGTGCTGCCGGGGTGGAGACAGACTGTCACAACAGCAGGAGAGTGTGAGGCTGAACTGTTTCACAGACCAAAAGGAAACACCAGGGCTTGCTGGAAGCTGCGAGATTTGAAAACGAGTTGCTCTGTTTTTACTGGAGAGAAAACTTATTTTCCCTGATCTCATGATAGAGGTTTGACCCAGTGTGTTCCTCATATCACATCTGCTGATCTGTAAACTCAGCTGCTGCGCATGTCCAGAGCAGAGACCGCACAAAGGAAACAAGCACTAAATTTGTTTCTAGGTTTGAAGTATCAGATGCCTGGTGGCTGAAATTTTGTCTTGAAGACTCCAAAATGAAAATGCATGTAATTAATTTTTTTTTTAATTTACTAGAAATATGAACTAGAGGTCAAAATGGAAGAACTCAGCCAGGCCAGGGGAAAAAAATATGCCCGATGTGGCTGAGCCTTAAGGGATTTTAGATGGTCAGGAATAGATACTTGATAAATCTGCAGAATAATGGCACATTAAAAGAGAGTTTAAAAGTGATCAAGTTAGGGGCGCCTAAGTGGCTCAGTTGGTTGAGCAGCTGACTCTTGATCTTGGCTCAGGTCGTGATCTCATGGTTTTGTGGGTTTGAGTCCTGCACTGGGGTCTGTGCTGACAGTGCAGAGCCTGCTTGGGATTTTCTCTCTCCCCCTCACTCTGCCCCTTCCCAACTCAAGCTGTCTGTCTCTCAAAATAAATAAATAAACAAACGTTAAAAATAATGAATAAATAAATACATAAATAAATAGACATGATCAAGTTAATGAGAATTACTTTGTTTACAGGTTTATTTAAGGTCTTTCCATAGGCAAGGAAGTAAAAAAATGTACTGATAAGAATAAAAGTAGGTGTTTAATAAATGTTGAATAAGTGAAGGATGCTCTTCAAAAAATATTATGACTTTAGAAAGACATGAAATAATATTCCAACCTTGAGACTGCTATTGGCTGTCTAGAGAGCAACAGGAAAACTCACATAGATGTAGATAGTGATGATACCATTTTGTCTTCATTAGACATCTGAATAACACTTTCTTGGGGAGGAAACCAAACCACAAACTTGACGTTCCCTCCACTGGTTGGGTTATTCAGATCTACAGATTTTAAGTTGTATTTGGTCAATATTTATGAGTAGGACGGTTGGGTCATTTAGTAGATGTGCGTTTCGATTTTTGAGTAAATCTCAAGCTGTTTTCCAAAGTGGTTGTACCATATTACATCCCTACCAGTCAAGTATGACTTGACTACATGTCCCCCCACATCCTCACCAATAGAAATATTTTTAACTTTGGATAGTCTAAAAGGCATGTAATTTGGGGCACCTGGGTGGCTCAGTAAGTTAAGTGTCCTGCTCTTGATTTCAGCTCAGGTCATGATCTCATGGTTTGTGGGTTCGAGTCCCATATCATGGTCTGTGCTGACAGCACAAATCCTACTTGGTATTCTCTCTCTCCCCCCCTCTCTACCCCTCTTCCCCCTCTCAAAGTAAATAAACTTAAAAATAGCAATAAATAAGAGGCATATAATTAGGTCTTGCTATGGTTTTGATCTGCATCTTTCTCATGAGTAATAATGTTCAGCATCTTTTCATGTTCTTATTTGCCATCCATTAATTTTCTTTGGTAAAGAAACTGTTTAAGTTTTTTCCTGTGTTTTACCTTTTTTTTAAAAATTATTGTTATCATCAAGTTTTGAGATTTCTTTATACATTCTGGATACAGTCTTTTATCTGATATATAATTTGCAAATATTTTCTCCTAGTCTCCTGAGTCTTCTCTTTTCATTCCCTTTGTCTAGTTTTTCAAGAGTAGACATTCTTCATTTTGATGAAATTATATGTCATATATATGTAATAGTATATATATATGTATATACATGTATGTATATATATATATAATAGTATATATACATACACACATATGTATGTGTGTGTATGTATGTATGTAAATATACATGATCTTTCAGTATCTCCTTTCCCTGATCAGTCTGCCAGAAGTTTATCTATTTGATTATCTTCTCTAATAATGGATTTTGTTTTCATTAATTTTTATCCATTGTTTTTTTTTCTATTTCCTTGATTTCTACCCTGATCTTTAATCTTTATTATTTCTTTCTATTTGCTTATTATCCATTTCATTTGCTCTTCTTTTTCTACATCATAAGGTGGATGCTGAAGTTCTTGATTTTAGACAAAAGAAAAATGAAATCATATATATATGCAAAGATTGTTATACAAATATTTATTAAAGTTTAATTTTTTTAAGTTTGTTTATTTTGAGAGAGACAGAGATAGTGTGAATGGGGGAGAGGCAGAGAAAGAGAGGGAGACAGGTTTCACACAGCATGGAGCCCAACACAGGGCTCAAACTCATGAAACCGTGAGATCATGACCTGAGCAGAAACCAAGAGTCAGATGCTCAACTCACTGAGCCATCCAGGTGCCCCAAGGCTTTATTTTTAATATCCAACACCTGGAAACTACTCAAATGCTCATCATCATGTGGATAAATACAAAATACATAACTTGTGCATACTTATATAATGGACTAGTACTCAGCAATAAAAAGAGAAGTGTTACATAAACTGTGTGGCTATATCTGAAAATAAGTACACTATTGAAAGAAGCCAGGGAAAAAAAGGAAATACTATATGATGTCATGTATAAAAAATTATAGAAAATGCAAAGTAATTGATACTGACACAATAATAAGTAGAGAAATAACCCAGTGAAATAATAAGCAAAATATTTTAAGAGATATTTTATAAATAAATACATATGTATGGCCAAGAAGCCTATGAAAAGATGGTCAATAATATTAGGCATCAGGAAAATTACAAACTAAAACCACAATGAGATACCACTACAAAGCCACTAATATAGCTAAGATTAAGAAGAGTGCCTTCATTTTAAGGTGCTTGGGTGGTTCAGTCAGTTAAGGATCTGACTCTTGGTTTCTGCTCAGGTCATGATCTCACGGTTCATGGATTTGAGCCCCACGTCAGGCTATGTGTTAACAGCGTAAAGCCTTCTTGGGATTCTCTCTCTGCCCCTCCCATGCTCTCTCTCTCTCTCTCTCAAAATAAATAAACTTTAAATAAAAAGAGTGATAACACAAAATATTGGCGAGGATGTGAAGAAGGTAGGATTTTAATACATTGCTGGAACAATTGCTGGAAAGTAAAAAGGGAAAACTATTTGAAAATTTGTTCGACACTTTCTTTAAAAAGTTAAAGATATATGATCCCTAGGACCCAGCAATTTCTCTCCTGAGTCTGTACCCCTAAAAAAGTATATGTCCACATAATACATGAATATTCATAGCAGCTTTATTCAAAATAGATTAGAATTAGAAATAATCCCTCCCTTGCTCTGGAGACTCCAATTACATGTATATTTGATGTTTAAAGTTGTCTCACTGATGCTCTGCTCATTTTAGTTTTCAAATTTTTAAAAATTCTTTGCAAATTTCACTTTGCATGGCTTCTATTCCTATGTCTTCAATTTCATTAATCTTTTTTTCTCCAATGTTTAAGCTGATGTATTTTTTATCTCAAATATTATAGTTTTCATCTTTAGAAGCTCAATTTGGATCTTTTTTATGTCTTCTATTTCTCTAGTCTTCATGTGCAATCTTTCCTCCAGCCTCTTGAACTTATGGAATACTGTTATAATAACTCTTTTAATGTCTTGTCTACTAATTTTAACATCTGTATAATTCTTACATTGGTTTCAACTGATTGATTTTGCCCTCATTATGGGTCATACTTCCCTGCTTCCAAATGCTAATTGGGAATATTAATTCTGTTCATTTCTGAACGGATGTCTGATGTTGTAAATTTTACCTTTTGGATGCTGGGTATTTTTGTGTTCCTGTAAGCATTCTTGAACCTCTGAGATGCAGTTGAATTACTTGCAAAACACTTCATCCCTTTCAGAACTTGCTTTTAAGCTTTGTTATGTACAACTAGAGCAATCTTTATTCAGGGGTTACCTTTGTCTCAATATTAAAGTGAAACTTTCTTAGGACTTGAGGACTCTACCCAATGTCCCATGAATTATGAGGTTTTCCACTCTGCTTGGGAGGAACAGGAATTATTCTTGGCTTTGTGTGAATTCTTGGTACCATCTCTCTAATCTTTTCAGAGAGTTCTTTCCATGGACCTAGACAGTGTCCTTACGCACATGGACTGATCAGTACTCAGTTGAAGACTCCAGCAGGACTCTCTATGGATCTCTGATTCTCTGCCCTGCAGACTCTAACCACACAGACTCCTTTTTCTCTCTTATCCCATGGGACCACTGTATTCTGCCTAGGATCCCCCTCTCTGCACATTGACCAGAAACTCTCCCTGCAGCAAACTAGGGCAAGTGTAGGTCTCACTGCATTTGTTTTCTGTCTCTTAGGGCTCAGTGTCTTTCACTGCTTAATGACCAGAGTCTTGATAACCTTTGCACCAAGGTGGTATTTTGCTTAGTTTTTCAGGAAGGAAGGTAAATCTGGTCCCTGTTATTTAGACCTGCCTGGAAGCAGAAATCCCATCTAAGTCTAATTTTGCACCACTACTCAATGAGGTCTTTTGATGGGCAGTTTTTAATTTTGAATAAGTCCATTTTATTGACTTTTTTCTTTCCTTATTAGTTCTTTTGTGTCATCTAAGACAAAATTTTGCCTCTCTCAAGGCTATGAAAATTTTCTCCTGCATTTTCTCTAAAAATGTTATAGTCTTTAAGTTAATTTTTGTGTATGGTACGAGGTAAAGTTCAAGGATTAGATTTTCCTGTGAATATCCAGTTGTTCCACCACACCTGTTGAAAAGCCTGTCCTTTCACACATTGAATTACCCTGGAACCCAATCCCTCTGCCATGTTTGCAGTGAAATTATGTTTTCAGCCTCACCTGTCTCTCCTCCACACTGAGCTTCAAAATCTAGCTCTCTATAGCAAATATCTTCTCCTTTTTTTAAAAAAAAATACAAAATGTTCTGAGCACATGTTTTATACAAGACACTGCTAAGGTCTGTGAAGAGTACAATAAAGTAAAATACAGTATCTCCTCTTCCAAGAAGTTCTCAATCTTATAAATAAGTAGGAAGTTACAAATGCACTTTGGTGTAAAAAAAAAAAAAGGTCAGGTGGTTGGTTGAGATGAGTCAAGAAAGAATTAAGTATAAAAATGGCCAAAAGCTTTTGGTTGGAAAATGGAAAAGAACATTGTGTTGGGCATAATAATGGCTTCTGGAGATGTCCAAGTCTTAATCATTGCAACTGTGAATATATTACCTTATGTGGCAAAAGGGGACTCTGTAAATGTGACTAAGCTAAGGATCTTGAGAAGGAGTGATGACGCTGGGTTCCCTGGGTGGGTCCAGTATAATCACCAGGGCCCTTATAATAGAAAGCAGAAGACTGGAGACTCAGAGAAGGAAATATGACAATGGAAGCAGTAGTCAGAGTGATGGGATTTCTGGAAGGGGCCATGAGTCAAGGCTTAAAGGCAACTTCTAGACGTTGAAAAAGGTAAGAGAACAGAAGTTCCCCTAGAGTCTCCAGAAAGAATAGAACTCTACCAAAACCTTAATTTTAGTCCAGTGAGACCCAGTTTGGACTTCTGAATTTCAGAACTATAAGGTGATACATTTGTGTTTTTTTAAACTACTAAGTTTGTAGTAATTATCACAGCAGTGCTAGGAAAGTAAAGCAGGTATAGAATAGAAGGGTTGCTTTTTGTCCTAGTCTCAAGAGTGAGGTTGTTGGGGAGAATTTCCCACATGGAGGCTTCCTCATACAGTGGTGATCATCACCACTGTGCATAAAGGAGGTGCACAAAGGGCTAAATCCAAAGTGCCCATTACTTTGTCAGCCTCTGTTGCTACAATAAATATTTTGGCTCAAAATGGTGGGTGGATTTTATGCAAACTTTTTGTATTTGTATTTTGTATCACTAGCTTCCTGTGAATCAAAAAAGTTCACCATCCTCCATCCCCACCCACAGAGGGGACCCGAACTACACAAAGACTGAAGACAGGCAATGGCTTTACAAGACCTGGAGTCAGAAATGCTATAATATTTGTAACACCTGTAATGGAAAATCCTCTTTCCCTTTATAAAATTTGTCTGTTCTTCAAACTTCCTACTTATGTTCAGAAACATGAGCCTGAATATCCCCCAATAGAAGACTGGTTGTATAGGACTCTTGGCCATATTTCTCTTTTCTTGAAGAGATTTTTTTTTTCAGTCAAGTTCTTGTCATAATGCCTGGATACTTTTGTGTGTCCACATGAGGTTAAGTCAAAATCCTTCTTTATTAATGAAAATTCCTTAATAACCAGTATAAGTTATCTGTATATAGACCAAGAAAACACAAGTCCTTTGCCATATCATTGCATCACTCTCAGCAGTGGAGAACATAAAATGCAGAGAGCTGAGCAGTGGCCTTCCTATGGCCTTCCCTGGTGGGAACAGAGCCACAGGACACATGGTTGTCACTCTGGGTTGTAAAAGTCCTCTCTGCATGTGGGGATCTGCACAGACAAGCGATGAGCTGAACGTGCACAAGCATTGTGTTGGATGAGAACCTTGCTCCTGGCTAAATAGCAAATAGCAGTACTCATTGTTGAGGCTAATCCCCACTCACTTGGCCTCTCTGTGAGAAATGAATAATGCTCCATAGCCTCATATGTCCAGGCATCATGCTGGATATCCAGGCAAGCCTAGGTGGAGACAATGGGCTTAACGATTGGATTGCTCCACTGTATTTATGGGGGGAGGGGACTTTCATAAGGTCCCTGTGAAGCAAGCCAAGACAAGGGTTTAAAATACCAGGTGAGACAAGATGTTCATGAGCAGAATTAAGTTTGCAGCGTCCTAAATCTCTTTGCTGAATTATTTTATCAGATGGGTAATGCTTTCACATTCAGACTGTGTCTACATAGGATTAAAACAGTGGTAAAAATTTAAAGATTCAGATAACCAATTTTTCCTTTCTTGACCACATGATATCAAGGAATTGGTTTGGCTGACTCAATTTTCTTTATATTTATTTTAGTAGATTAGAAGAATTCACTTCTTTCACTTTATCTAAGAAAGTTTCTATTTTGAAATGGTTTAATGTGCATTTATAGTATGTTCCCAGCTTAAACACACACACACACACACACCCTTGTGCCATCTCTTCTTTTCATCTCCTGAGCTGGGAGATTCTCAAAAAGATAGGGGCTAAAACAACACTAGTATAATTAAGCTGTAATTATTCTACATTTTTTATGGTATCATTTGGTTCTCTGAATACTGATATCAGATTTTCCGCTTGTGAAGTTGCCAGTGAAATGGTGTATGGAGATTGGGAACAGAGTTTGAAGAAATCTGGCTTGGAGAAATACTGCAGGAGCATAAATCTCTTAGAAGCCTGTCGAGCTGGAGGATGCATGCTGATTCATGTGAATTGTGTTCATAAGGTAGGTGAGAACCCTTTTAGAGTAGGAGGAGTTCAAGGGAGTTTGGTCCTGTTAGATGATTAGGCAAAAAGAATTTAATGCAGGAAAATTCTATGAACAAAAATAGTGAGTGATGGAGTCAAAGTTCGGGTGTTTTATTTTTTTTTAAGTTTATTTATTTATTTTGAGAGAGAAGGAGAGGGAAGGGCAGAAAGAGAGGGAGATAGAGAATCCCAAGCAGGCTTCATGCTGGCAGCTCAGAGCCCTATGTGGAGTTTGATCTCATTGAACCGTGAGATCATGACCTACACCGAAATCAAGAATTGGATATTTAACTGGCTCAGCCACCCGGGTGCCCCCCAGGTGGTTTTTTAGAACAATGTTGGCTTGAAATTAGGAAATCCAAGTGCAATGGGCCCTCTTTCCTGAGTGGCTAGAGAGTAACAAAAGATGTTCCAGTCTTAAACTTGGAAATGAAATTAATAAATAAATATTATAAAATCTAAGCCATTTACATTCAAGTGGCTCCAATATGCTTACTTTACACAAAAATGAATTATTTAGCACCTGAAATGTGCAAGACTTCAGGTAGACAATCCGAGTTCATAGTGGACAAGACAGACATGGTTCTTATCTTTAGTGAAGCTTAAAATTTAGAGACAAGACAAATGTGATAAGCTGAGGAATACCTTCCCCCACTCCCAAAAATGTCCATATCCTAATCCCTGGAATTTATAAATGTTACCTTGCACAGTAAAAGGCACTTTGCAGATGTGATTAAGGTAAGGTTTTTTGTGATAGAAAGATTAGTCTGGATAATCTAGATAAGCCCAGTGTAATCTCCAGGGTCCTTATAAGAGGGAGGCAAGAGGACCAGAATCAGAGAGATGTGATAGCCAACCAGAGGTGGAAGCAGAGAGAAGATGCTACACCACCAGCAGATAGAAGGAGGGTCCATAAACCAAGAAATGTAGTTGACCTTCAGCAGCTGTAAAAGGCAAGAAGACAGATTCATCCCTGAAGCCTCCAGAGAGGCATGACTCTGCTGACACCTTGATTTGGGGCCAGTGGAACCCAGGTCAGGTTTCCAATCTCCAGAACTGTAAGATAAGAAATTTGTTTTGTTTTAAACCATTACACTTGCGGTGATTTGTACACTAGCAATAGGAAAATAATACAAAAGGAAAAAAAAAAAGGGCAAATAACCATTCTAAATGCCGCTTCATGATCATTGTTGAGGATGCCATGAAGGGAAAGCACAGAGAGCCAGCAGAAAGCTAACAGAGTCCTAATCTAAAGCAGGCTGAGAGTGGACCTACCTCAGTTTCGTGTCTTCTGGAGGAGACAGGAGGAGTACATTGATCAGGAGAAGATGGGGAGTGAGGTGCAGCACCCAGAACCACCTCGGCCAGGCCCCAGTGCCTCAAAGAGTTTGACACACTGGAGGCAAGGCCGGGAGGGAGGGGGGATGGGAAGATGGCTGTAGCACAGTGAATAAGGGCACAGCCCCTGAAAGAGCATCAGGCCGGGGGCAGAGTCTGAAGGGCTTGGTAGACTACAGCGAGTTTAGATTTTATCCCAAAGGGAGAAGGTGGCCCCTGAAGGGTCATAATAAATGGATGCTAAGATCAGATTCAGGTTTTTGGGAGTTCACTCTGGCTCTGTGGGGGGAATGGTTTTGAGGAAGAAAGAGGGTAAGGGGAGAAGCCAGGTGAAGACTGTTGCAATCGTCAGAGGGAGGAATGATTGTAGCAGCTTAGGCCAGCATAATGGGAGATAGGAAGATAATGGGAGAAAGGGAGCAGATACATTTTGGAAGTAGAATCTACGGGACTTGGGTATTGATTGATTTAACCAGTAATTTTTTTTAAGTTGTGATTAGTTTTTCTTTACATGATTATATCACAATTCCATTCTCTTATCGATGAACACTTGGGATTTGTCCAGTTTGGGGCTATTCTTAGTAACACTGCTATCAATATTCCTGTATAACTCTTACTATGAACATATCATCTTATTTCTCTAAGAGGGAAACCACTGGATCACAGGGGAAGCATATATTTAACCTTTTAAGAAACTACTACACTGTTTTCAAAAGTGGCTGTGCCATTTCATACTCCCTTTGGTGATTTATTGGACTGTGTCAGGCACATTCCCTCCAAATAAAGAACAATATGCTGAGTTCTTTAAACATGTCCCTATGTTTTGAGTGTTGAGAAATAGAAAGAGGTGAAGATAAACCCATAGTTCTATTTGCACATCTCCTGAATGATAGAATCCCTTGGTTCCTTGGGTAGAAGAGGGGTGTGTGTGGAGAAAGTTTCTTAAATTGTCACCAAATCATTCTGGGGAGTGTTTTGCTTACAAACTTGTGGAGACCATGTTTCACCAAAGCAAATAGTACGATTGGATCAGAGACTGAAACTTCAGAAGCTAGTTGCTCTTAGACTATTTCAGATAGGGAAACGGAGGCCCTTAGTCAGTGGAACAGAAGTCTGGTCATAATCTATGCTGTGGCCTCCTGTGTGTGCCAGCTCTCTTCTTCAGAACCTCCCCACTCCTGTTTTAGCCTCCAAAGTTGCAGGTTGAGGCAAAGACCTCTCCCTTCTCACCACTCATCACTCACTAAACAGAATCCTTTATGTCAATTGTTTCTCAAGTCCTCCCTCCAAAAAGGAAAGTGTTCCAGCTGGAGGTATGATCAAAACCAGGATCTTGAGCATCAGAGAAGGTACCAACCAGAAAGGACACAGGGATGGATGAGCAGGCTTAATCCTGGACTGTCTCAGGCAAAGAGCATGTACCACCATTGGTTTGGAGATCCAAACCGACCTGCATAGTAAAACAAATAAAAGAAAAACTACAGAAGGAATAAATAGAGCTGAATAGATAGAACCCTAAAGCCAAATAGACTATGAGATTTGAGAAGAAGTCTATAAGAGAATGATGATCTTAGACAGTTTGGGCTCATAAGAAAATTGAAGAGGCAAGGAATGCCTTGCTGGTATATAAATGGATTCTTTTTTGATTGATTAGTCTCTTACCTAGGGAGTAAGAAATCCTTGGATTTAGGGAAAAGGTTGCAGTGGTGCCTTCTGCACCTACCAAAGGATGTATCCACCCAAAACATCTGGGTGGGACTTTGCTTCCAAAAGGGTCCTTGAAGATGTAATTAAGTCAAGGATCTCAAGAGAAGATCATCCTGGATTATCCAGATGGGCCCCAAATCCTATGACAAGCATCCCTGCAAGAGAAAGGCAGAGGGGGAAGAAAAGGCTATGTGAGAACAGAGACAAAGATTGGAGTTCTGCAGCTACAAGTCAAGGAACACCTGGAGACACCAGAAGCCAGAAGAAGCAAGAGAAGATTCTCCCTTAGACTCTTTAGAGGCAGTTTGGTCCTGCCGACATACTGATTTCAGACTTCTGGCCCCCAGAATAGCGAGCGAATCCATTTCTGTTGTTTTTAAGCCACCTGGTTTGGGGTTGTTACACAGCCACAGGAAGTTCATATAGGGTGGAAGGGAGATTCTTGTTCAGCAGGCTTGAGGGTGGAGTGGAGGAGACACTGTGTATGTTAGTGTGGAAAGATGGAACTGGGTGTGAATGGCCGTGAATTTCCTGTTAAGTCCAGGCAGAATAGAATCTAAGGGGAAGTGATCTATGTAGCTAGCTCCTCATAGAGGGCCACAGCTGGGGCACCTCCAGAACAGATTTCTCATGCTGCTTTTATATTATCCACCCAGGTTGAAAACATAATCCAGTTAGAGATCGGGAGAAAGTTACTTCCTCCCTCTCTCCTGCAGGTTCCATAAATACATGCAACTTCTTCATTTAGTTCAGCCTCATTACCAGTAGAGCAAGCCACACAATTCCATTCTTTTAATCATTTTTCTCATTATTTTTTGTTCTCTGTTCTAGTTGTCTCATATTTCTTCACTTCTGCCAACCAGTCCCTTGGTTATACATTTTTCTTGTCATTCGCCTTAGAAAAACAAAACTAAACAGCATAATTAGTAGTGCTTGTATGAAAGATGTGACTTTTTAGGGGGGGAAAGGTGCTATTAATTGCTGATTCACGTTGTAAACATCTTCAACTCCTTTGAGTGTACTGAATTTCTGGTTCCCACAGGGCCTTTCACGAGGTCCTCAGAGCTCTGGCTGTCAAGAAGCAGTGACTCAGGCATGACTGTACAGAGCGGTCTGGATGCAGAGATGCGTGGCCAAGACTAGGGTCACATCACACGAGACTTTGTGTTGAGGAGAGAAGCCCATGCTCGTCATCTAAAGCTCTACCAAAGTGGGTGCCTTGGTTTAAAAATTTAAACCCAGGATTTTAAAAAGGAGAGTATTTAATCCTGAAAAAAAAATAACAACTCTATTTGAAATATAATTTCTTTAATCAAGCAGCACTTAATGTTTGTGTATGATTTTCCTCCGTGAAGCCTAAGGAGGAAAACCTTCCTAATCCTTGTTCTTGAACATCACCCTGCAGCATCAGGAAATTAGACTGTTAAATCTGATGCAACTTTAATTGAATTGGGAGAGGTAGTATGAGGGGGTGGCTAAGAGCCTGAACTTTCGGTTGAGATAGATCTCTGTTTTCAAGTGCGAGCATAAGAGCATCAAATGATTTGAAATTCATGCAGGTACCAGGAACACCATAACTGCTCATTAAATGTATTCATTTTAACCATATTGGGTGGGATTTTTCCACCACATGATGTGGAAGGGAGAGCCACCCCTTTCCTCCTTTTGGAGTCATTCTCAAATTCTCTGGTTTTGACACTTCAGAAAAATTGGGGTGGGGTCTCAACAGTGCTTCCCGGGCTTGCCGGGAATCCGGAGAGCCCTCACCAATCCACCCAGAGGCACGTGCCCTGCGTCCTCTGTGCCGGTGTTGGGATGTCAGGCTCTTGGCCAAGATTCCCAAGTGTGGCCATGTATCCAGCCTCTCCACAAACAACATGCAGCCAACCCTATTCAAGAGCCTCCTACCCTGGTGCAAGCCCCTCACCCCCTTGGGGCCTGGAACAGCCCAGCCTCCTGCCTTTGGATTCAGTCCCCTCAACTTTGGGAAATCCAGCCCTGGGGCATCAGGGGCCTGCACATGGAGGAATGAAAGCTTCTCAATTCTCTCCCGGATTGAGGGAAGTGTAAGCCACGGGGTACAAATCCCACCCGGGCCACATTTCTAAGAGGAATAAAGAGACAAGGTCCTTTACTCTTTCTCAGATGGCCTACAACGAGAAAACATGGCTTGATTAGTGTCTTGTCTTGGCACATTAGCACTCCAGTCTTCATTGGAGGGCCTACCTTGTCAGGTACTTGCCAGCCTGGACTAGCAAGCCACACACCTTCTGGGTTCAAGTCCTAGTCCACGACTTACTACCACTGCTTGCTGCTTACTATTCTTGGAGTTCAGATTGCCAGGTAAAATACAGGATGCCAAATCGAATGTGAATGTCTAATAGGTAATTTTTGTAGTGTAAGCATGTCCCATATATCATATGCAAGATTTGGGTTTTTAGCAAAAAATATGAGAGCGTAATATATGGGACAGACTTACACGACAAGATTATCATTTGTTACTCTGAAGTTCAAAATTAACTGGGTGTCCTGTATTTTTATTTGCTGAGTCTGGCAACTCTATCCTGGATAAGGCCCTTAAACCCTCTGAGCCTCAGTTTCCTCATCTGCAAAATGGAAATAAAAATAGTATTGTATTCTGAGTATCTCTGTCACAGAACTGTTACAAGAATTCAGTGAGTTAATATTTGGAAAGTGCTTAGAACAAGAGTTGGCAGATAACAGGCACTAATAAAGACTTGCTAAGTAAATAAATCTAACCAACCTCTTGTCAAGCTATGTATACATGCTTTACGTAAACAACTATCCCTTGTTCTACAAAAACACAATAATCATAGGTTCTGAGCAAGGCTATAGGGGAAGGGACTGGGTTCTTTCTCAGGGTACAGTAATTTCAGTGATCTTCCCAGACTCCTTTTTCCCTTCCTGCAGTAGCTGGTTTAGACGACTGTTTACATTACCTCACCCCATTCCTCCTGTTACCCCAGCGTCAGTAGAGAATGGGGTTTATTTTATGCTGGCAGGTGGTAGATGAAAGTACCAGGAGGAGGGCAGAGGATTTCTGGCTGCATTCTCCCTCTCCCTTGTCACCAGGACTATTCCTGTCACTCATGCCTCATAACTCTCAGGCTCCCATTCACCCTCACTCATCTCACCCCCTCCCCAAGCAAGCACTAGCACAAGAAGCTCATGCTGGACCAAATGCCCACAGGTCAATGTCTTTGTCTTCTTGTACAAGGCCTTAGAAAGAGGGCAGGGAGAAGGTGTGAGACAGGAAGAATTATGAAATGGGAAGGGTGCCTTCTCCACTCTGAAGGCCCTCCTGAGCCACATTTCTTCAAGCCCCATGATTACTCTGATTCTCCTTCTTGTGACTACTGCATGTTCCTATTGCAAATCTAGACCACAGACCTTTTGCAAAGCCTCCAAGCTCAGACACAGGAGTCTCACAGAAACAACTCTCTAGGCAGTTGAGGTCACTTGGCTTCAGGGATCAAATCCATTTTATTCTGTATTTCTTGGTTTTGCTCATGATGGAGAACTAAAACCTGAGAGGAAAAAAAAAAGGCTTGGATCAAGGAGATGAAGTCAACAAAGAAGCCAAAAGACTATAAAACAAGAAACAAAACCATCTACCCAGAAAGAGAAGGTGACATCAATAGAAAAGGGGAAAAGAAAGCATATATCAGTCACTAAGTCCTCAAAGGAAAAAGACAGAGGACATTGAGACTCAGGTCCTGAGGAGTTCAAACGAACATGAGGTTCCAGCAATCCCTCCTCCAACAATTCACATCCCCAAACTCTGAGGGCTACATCCACCCTTTATTTTGTAGTCTTTGACCTGAAGGAGACTGCTCCAACCTTCAGGAGACTCATTCAATGGTCTGTAGGTAGAGTCTCAGAGTCTCTGCCTCCTTGACCCAGAATCTATGATCCCAATGACAGTTCTTCAACAGGAAGAAGAGAGAACATGGTGTCTCTGTGCTGCAGAAATTGACTCTCCTGTATTTCAATGATATATTGATATATAGCAAACCATCTCAAAGCCTAGATGCTCAAAAACAATTCATTCTCCCACAATTCTGTATGTTGTTTGGGCAATTCCTTGTGGTGGCACCAAGTGAACTGTGATGGTTGCTGTCACTTGGAGACTCTATTGAAACTCAACCAGGGCTGTTGGTCAATGACTTAGCCTTCTTCCAGTTAGGCCTCTCCACATGGCTGCCTCACAGATTGGTAGTTGGTTTCCAAAAAGAACATACCAGGAGGGAGAGCTCTAAGCAGGAGAAAGTAGAAAATTCCAGGCCAAGCAAGAGCTGGTCCCAGAACTGGCACAGTATCACTTCCATAATATTCAATTGGTTAAGGTAGTTGTAGACTCCATCCAGAGTCAACTGAGAGGGGACTACACAAAGGCATGAATCTTGGAAGACACAGTTCATGGGAGTCATCAAAGGAACAGTCTACCACATCTGTTCTGTAAGTTCCATAGTACCTCCAAATAATACTCTGCCTCATGTCTACCATCCAGGTGAACGCATATTTATTGAATACTTTCAGTATTCAAGTCACTATATTAAGTTTTTTTTTTTTAACTGGGTGGCGGTTCTTGTTTCTACCTTTATTTAAGGATCTCACAGTTGAAACGGAACAAACACACAGGTACACAAATTCCAGTGGAAGGTACACTATGAATCCTTGCTACGTAAATAAATCTAAGAAGAAGAGGATTTAGTGGAGGAGAAAATTATTCTGAGCTACAGGATTATGAGAAAGTTTCATGGAAAACTGCTGGGAATGTGCTTTAGAAATTGTAAACCACAATTTTAACATTCTAAAATATTACCATTATTGTTACAAAGCTTTTGCCTCATCAAAAACTATATCTAAGATCTTCTGACTACCCTAAGTCTAGCAGGCCACCTGTTTACATCTTAAGTGTTTGCTGGCGAAGTCAGTGACTTTGGATAGGTTACCTAACCTCTCTGTGCCTCAGTGGCATGACCTTAAAGGTTTTGATGATTTAGTATATTTGAGGTTTTTCTTTTTTTAATGTTTATTTATTTATTTTGAGAGAGAGAGTACAAATGGGGGAGGGGCAGAGAGAGAGAGGGAAAGAGAGAATCTCAAGCAGGTTCCACACTGTCAGCACAGAGCCCAACACAGGGCTCGATCTCACAAACTGTGAGATCATTAGCTGAGCCAAAATCAAGAGTCAGACACTTAACCAACCAAGCCACCCTGGCGCCCCTATTTGAGGTTTTTAAAACAGTTCTTGGCATACACAAAAAATGTTCAATAAGTGTTAATCATTGGTAATTATGATGGACTGAATAATGCCTCTTCCTGAAAGATGTCCTCCTTCACAGGAACCTGCAATGATATTACCTTACATGGCAAAAAAGACTGTACTGAGATGATTAAGGAACTTGAGATGGGGGAAGGCATCCAGGACTATCCAGGTGAGCCAGTGTAATCACAAGGACCCATATAAAGGGGAGACAGGAGGGTCAGAGTCAGAGAAGGTGATGTGATGATGGAAGCAGAGGTCAAAGACATGCAAGGTCATTGACCAAGGAATGCTAACAGCCTGTAGAAGCTAGAAAAGGCAAGGACAGATTCTTTCCTAGAACCTCCAGGAGAAACACAGCCTTGCTGACTCATTTTGGACTTCTGACCTCCATAACTATAAAATAATAAATCTGTGTTGTTTTTACCCACTAAATTTTTGGCAATTTGGTAATTTGGTACAGCAGCAAATAGAAAGTTAATGCAATGATGACGATGATGATGATGACAATAATCTGAAAACCAGGACCTCCTACACACAATCAAAAAGCCGAACCTAACCGACCAAAGCAATGTGTGCTGTCCAGTTCTAGAGAAAGATATTGGAGCTTGGTAAAAATGAAGTAATTCTCTGTGCATCTTATTCAATCAAGCTGTCACCATTTTTTGCTTTCTAGATTTCAAACATCAAAACAATGCTAACTACTTTGCATTTATATTTTATGACTTGTTTTTTGAGCATTTTCATTAATATTTTATTATGAAGTCATGAGTTTTACTTTAATTATATATTTTGTGAAGGTTTTCAGCATACTTAAATATGATTTTCTCATGTATTGGGGCTCTTTGGGGGTTCTTCTCCCTTTTGGGCAACACATCCCTAAGCATGTTATAGCAGGCAAAGAAAGATGAGAGGTGCTCAACATTCTGAAATTACTAACAACTCACTTCTGCATGGCACTTTATAGTTTACATAGTTCTGGTGTCAGCCTCATCTCATTTTACCCTTGCAACATTCCTGTGAGAGGAAAACTAGCCTTCAGAAGGTTGAGAATGAATTATGGAAGTGGCATAGATAGTAAGTAGTAGAGCCAGGTTTTTATGCAAGCTTCTTGACTCTCTAATCACTACCCTGAGAGATATTTTCAAAGGTTTTTAGGAGAAATTTCAGAGGTTTGTCTATTTTGAAAATGAGGCTTCCTATCTTTCCCTGCTTCTCCCCCACTGCGGATTCACATTGCAAGGGTCTAAAATGTTCCAGATGTGAAGATACATTCATGACATGCAATGCAGCTGTCATGGCAAGTCCAAGTTTAAACACTGGCCCTTTAACACATGTGTATTCCCGTGATCAAAAACGAGGCATTGGAGGTTGAGTGCTAAATATTTTTGAACACTATCAATAGAAGACACATTGCTTCAGAACTCGGAGATATGAGTGAGGGCTGTGGAGGGAGAGAAGATCTTTTTCGCTGACAGCCATTCTTTCCAAAACTATTGTAAGTTCGGTTTTAATCTAGTAAGCCAAAAACCTAAAATGTTGAATAAGAAACTTGGTTGTGGCCTTTCAATATATTTCCTAGTAAAGGGAATCTGAATCCAGGTATCAGATCCTTGGATTTGGGAATGAAAGGGGATCTCGACTACCATTAAGAATACTGTGAGCAATGCTAGAGATGCTTTCGGATTTTGTGTTGCAGTCCTCACTCAGCCTATCATATTATATCACCTTTGAAGACAATTGTGCAGATAAGGATTAAACAATAAAGAAATATAGAGGAGCCTGCAGGAATCCTAAATAGCCTGTCACAAAATATAAACAGACTTGGAGACATTCCCCCCAGAGGAATTAGACACCTTTAAATAATGGAGAAAATGAAATCTCACTCCTTCCATGAAGGTCTTTCATTGACCTGGACCAGATACAACTTCTTCCAATTAAGAAGTTCCACCTAACACCTAAATTCCAGCATGTTTAGAGCTGAAATGGGATCTAGAAGTTACCTATGGGGAATAATTTACCAGCTGGCTGAATGCAAAATCAAGATTAATTTAAAAACCCAATAACTTTATTATAAATTGGCAAAAACCAATTTGAAAATACAGTGGAGAAAATCCCATTCACAACAGGAACCAAAGGTATAAAACCTAGCAATAAATCGAATGAGAATGTCCAAGACCTATGTAAGTAAAACTAAAGCTCTACTGAAGGATATAAGAAAGAGCTAAATAAATAGAGAATTAGGCTTTGTTCCTAGATGGAAATGCTGAAAATTTTAAAGATTTCATTATTCCCAAATGAATCCATAAATTCCATGTAATTTCAATCAAAATTCCACTGAGCTTTCACAAAACTTGATAAGTTTGTTTTATTTTTTCATTATTTAAACTTATTTGAGAAGCTTATTTTAAAATACATGTAAATATGGACAAAATTAACTATGACCTTTTTTAAAAAAACAACAATGAAGACAAGAGGCATTACTTTAACAGATTGCAAAACATACTATAAGTCTATAACTATTTAGAGTGTGGTTTTTAGCATAGAAATGTATTTTTTAAATCAGTGAGATAGCGTAAGAGTATAGAAAGAGGGGTGCCTGGGTGGCTCAGTCAGTTAGGTGTTGGACTTGGCTTGATTCGTGGGTTTGGCCCTGCATCGGGGTCTGTGCTGACAGCTCAGAGTCTGGAGCTTGCTTCAGATTCTGTGTTTCCCTCTCCCTCTGTGCCCCTCCCGCACTGTGCGTGTGTTCTCTCTCTCTCTCTCTCTCTCTCAAAAATAAGTAAATAAACAAACATTTTTAAAACAGAGTATAGAAAAAGAATCATGTATCTGTAGGAATTTAGTACATGATAAATGTGGTATTTAAAATTAATGGGTATAAGTTATTATTGCATGTTGCAGCAAGTAACAGACACCTGAAAAATAGTGGCTTAATCAGAGATTTATTTCCTCACATAGCAAGTAGAGCCTTGGGAGATCTACGTTCCCTTCAGCTTTCCATTCCAGCCTCCTTATCACGTGCTGTTACCACTGTGCTGGTTGCCTCATGGGCAACTGGCTGCCCATCCTCTAATCTCATGTTCCTATTTTCAGCAAGAACAAAAAGAAGAAACAAGGAATAATGGATGTGTCTTGAAATAAGGACTTTTCCATAAGTCGAAGTAGGCTTCTATTTCTGTCTCATTGTCAGAACTCTGTCACCATCTCTCTAGCTTCAAGGGAGGCCATGATATACAGGTCCTTAGCTGAGCACAATGACACCAAAAGTGAAGCAAAACAAAACAAAACAACAAACCCCAAAAACCAAAAAACCTATTTTTCTTTTCCATAAAGAAGAAAGGAAGGCTAGCTAGGTAGGTATTTAGAGGTGTCTCCTCTACAGGGCCAGCCCAGTGGGTATGAGGCCAATGTAGTCACACAGGACCCCATGCTTGGTTTTATGCTCTGTTATAGCCATCTTGAAATCCTTAATAACTTTATCCTTGAATTTGTGTTTTGTAAGTGAAGTCCAATGGGACAATGGGGCATGTGATGAGTCCAGGAGGTATGTGCAATATGCATGTTCATAGTCTTATTGTCCCTTTTTGCACACAACATTCATGGCACCCCACAAGGAAAGAATTTTGGTGGATTCATGATGCATGGAAGCTCAGTGAGACTCAAAGCATATACAAAGTAAGTATGTTACATCCCTGAGTAAATGGGGGCACTGACTGCCCTGAGAGGCTGTGCTGCTTTCCATTTAAGTCAGAACTTGCTTCAAATACAGAAAGAAAGTAATGGCATTCTAAGAAAAATCAGTAACTTAGGAGCTCTATCATGCCCTTTCTTACTTAGGTTACTGCCCTGCCTTAACCAACCACCTAAGCTGAAAATGATGATGTACAGCAAAGGAAAACAGGGCAACCTGTAATTCCTTTTCCTTACAGTCATTCCTTACTCATCAGTAAATTAAAGGTAGAGAGTACTTATAGAATGTGTGTGTATCAAAAACTGACATAAAAACAGCTGAATTTTGCACAATGTTCTCACTTTTCTAGTAAGAATAAAATAGATATGCATATATAAACCACAATATACAAATTGTTTAATTTCAGTGATTATGTATACAAGTTATGCACAGGACTATCAGTATGTCAGAACTATTCACATGATCAGAAAAGACCTGAAGCCCTAAACTCTCACTTTTGGATAATGAAATCTCTGTTTAATTACTTATGACTACAAAGCTATCCAAGCAGAGACTTCAGTGACCACACATGACAAAGAATACAGACCCTACATAATTAGTTCATAAATGTCACTAAACAAACAACAAATACAACAACAAAGAATAATAATAACAAATCTGGGGAGTGAGGTAAGAGAATCTGATTTTCAGAATTGGCATATTATATTATTTAAGCTGTCTAGTTTTCAACAAAAAATATGAAACATACAAAGAAACAAAAAAACTGTAGCCCATACATGGAAAGGGAAAAACAATAGAATCTGTCCTTGAGTAAGCATAGACTTTAGAATTACCAAAGACTTTGTATCATCTCTTTTAAATATATCCAAAAAACCTAAACGAAGCCATGTTTAAAGACCTAAAGGGAATTGTGAGAATGATATCTCACCAAATAGAGAATATAAGTATAGAAAAAAAAAATATGAAAAAGGAACCAAAAAAGAATTCTGGAATTGAAAACGACAATAACTGAAATAAAAGATTCATGAGAGGGGTTCAACAGCAGACCTGGGTAGGCAGGAAAAAAATCAGTGACCTTGATAATACATTAATTGAGATTATCTAGTCCAAGGAATAAAGCAGTAGAAAGATAAAATATTTTTTTAAAGAACAGAGTCTCAGACACATGTGGGAAATCATCAAACATACTACCACATGCATGATAGGAGTTCCAAAAGGAGAAGAGAGAAAGTAGCAGAAAGATATTTGAATAATAATGCCTGAAAACTGCTTACATTTAATAAGAAACATTAACTACATATTTAAGAATTTATGATAAACTCCAAGTTGTGTAAACTCAAAGGATTCACATCATACTCAAACTCTCTAATGCCAAAGGCAAAGAAAAAATCATGAGAGCAACAAGAGAGTAGGAATTCATCACATACAAGAAATCCTCCATAAGATCAATAGCCAATTTTCATCCGATACCGTGGAAGCTAGAAAGTAATGTAGTGATATATTTGAAGTTCCAAAAGAAAAATGGTGTCAATCAAGAAATCTACATCCTGCAAAACTATCCTTTGAAGAAGTAATTAAAACATTCCCAAATAAACAAAAACTGAGACAGTATTAATGTATTTTCTAATTTGTAACACTTTTTTCCCTCCTGTCTAATTTAATTGACAACTGCATAAAGCAATACTTATAAATCTGTGCTGATAGATACACAGTGTATAAAGATGTCGTTTTTATAACAATAACAGCACAAAGAAGTTATATAACAACAATGTTTTTGTACACTACTAAAATTAAGTTGGTATTAATCTGAACTAGATTTTTAAAAATTAAGATATTAATTACAATCCCCAGGGCAACCACCAAGAAAACAATCCAAAAATATATACTAAAAGAAATGACAGGAGAATTAAAATAATACACTTAAAAATATCATTTAATACAAAAGAAGTCAATAATGTAGTAAGAGAGGAACAAAAAAAACATAGATATACAGAAAACAAATAGCAAAATGGTAGATATAAATCCTACCTATATTAATTTTCTCAGGTCACCATAAGAAAATACTATTGTATACATGGTTTAAACAACAGACATTTATTTTCTCTGAGTTCTGGAAACTAAAAGTTCAAGATCAGATTGCCAGCAGAGTTGGATTCTGGTGAGGCCTTTTTTCCCGGCTTGTAGATGGCCACCTTCTTGCTGTGTCTTCACATGGCCCTTTCTCTGTGAAAGACTGAGAGATCTCTGATGTCTTTTTCTCTTCTTATAAGGACACCAGTACTACTGGATAAGGGCCCCACCCTTATGACATCATTTAACCTTAATTATCTCCTTTAAGGTTCTTTATCCAAGCATAGTCATATGGGGGATCTAGGCTTCAACATATGAATTTTGGAGGGACATGATTCAGTCAATAAAACCATCTTAGTAATTACAGTAAATGTAAATGGAATAAGTATTCCAATCAAAAGGAAATTATTGGCAGAATACATTAAAGAAACCATGATTCAACTATATACTATCTACAAAAGACATACTTTAGATTCAAGGACACAAATAGATTGAAAGTAAAATAATGGAAAAAGATATTTATTCCACATCAAAATGGAGCTGGAATGGCTGTACTAACATCAGATAAAATATACTTGAAGACAAAAGTTATTGTTAAAGAAAAAGAAAGGTATTTTATGATAAAAGTGTAAATCCATCAAGAAAATATAGCATTTATGTAACAATATATATGATAAAAAATATATATACATGATAGATATGTGAATAAATATATAATACCATATATATGTGCACCTTGTATAAGTATTACATATTATAAACACTATACATATATTGTATAATATACAAATATTACATATATTATACATATATATAGTATAAAAAATATATACATGGTGAAAAACAGAGTGCCCAAAATACATGAAGCAAAGACTGGCAGAATTGAAGGGAGAAATAGACAATTCAACAATAATAATGGGAAACTTCAATATATCACTTCCAATAATAAATAGAACAACTAGCCAAAGGTTAATAAGGAAATAGACTTGAATAGCTCTATAAAAAAATAGCTCTAGATTTAACAGACACTTATAGGAAATTCCACTCAACAATGGCAGAATGCATAATCTTTTCAAGTGTAAATGGAACATTCTCTTGGACAAGCTGTACGTTAGGTCATAGGAGTGTCAATAAATTTAAAAGGATTGAAATATTTCAAAGTATGTATTTCCCAATCACAATAGAAGGAGATTAAAACTCAATAACAGAAAAAACTTTGGGAATTCACAAATATGTGGAAATGAAACAAAACATTCCCAGTAACAAATGTGTCAAAGAAAACACACACACACAAGTGAGATTATAAAATACTTTGAGATGAATAACAATGAAAACAAACATAACAAAATTTATGGGATGCAGATACAGCAGTGGAGAACTGTTGCTCTATCTGCATTGTTTGAAATTTGTAAGAATGCTTTCAAGTGCAATAATATAATTTTTTAAAATCTCTAATTGTGAAAACCTTGATGAATCCTTTATTTAACAGTTACACAGTTGCCCAGAAATGTTGAACAACTTTTCCAGTCACACTGTTAGTCAGTGGAGACTCAATAAAACCAGGGACTCCAAGTTCCTGCAATATTTGTGGACCCACCCCTCATCCCTTCTCCATCCCTTCTCCATCACACTTCTAATATTCAAATAATTTTTTTCATAACTGCCATAGTTGATGGTGCATTGACTTTAATCTACTAGAGTATTAGTTCATAAAATGTGAAGACCTCTTTATTTCTCTGGATGCATTAACATGGCATTTTAAATAGTAATTGGGTACTCATTAAATTGCAGGCACAAGGCTAGTCAGTAGAGATAAAGGTGAACAAGGCACAGTCCCATCCAGGGAGGGGGTCAGTCATAATCTAGTAGCTGCTAAATAAATTCCTGGTTGATTAAGTAAATGGATGGTGAAACCTACAAGTGGATAGTCCTGCCTGCCTACTTAAGAGCACTTGCTAGATTTACTGGAATACTTTTATTTATTTTTTAATGTTTTTTATTTTTACTTTTGAGAGAGAGAGAGAGAAAGAGAGAAAGAGCATGAGTGGGGGAGGGGCAGGAAGAGCAAGGGACAGAGGATCTGAAGCAGGCTCCATGCTAACAGCACAGAGCCTGATGCGGGGCTGGAACCCACAAACCACAAGATCATGACCTTTGCCAAAGTAGGATGTTCAGCTGTCTGAGCCACCCAGGCACCCCCTGAAATACTGGATTGCAAGTAACTTGTTCTGCGAGTGTTCCACAAGACTAGAAAACATTTCTAATAAATTTTAACTTGATAAATGAGAATCGTCTTGTGATACGAGTAGTTCGCGATGCCAGGTGTCACATGATCACAACAGAGCCAATGGTTCTTAAATTTGCTTTGATATACAAGTGCTTTGGATTACAAGCATGTTTCTGGAACAAATCATGCTCACAAACCAAGGTTTTACTGTACTTTCAAATGTATGAAAAAGTTCAGAATAAAGAACTAATTAGACACTAATTTTTCCAACAATATATTGAAACCACTAGCGACCATTCCAAACATGCCTTGTTTTAGGCCAAAAAAAAAAAAAAAAAAAAAACTCTAAAATAGGATTGATGAAAACCTTTACTATCCAGATAGGTAATTTCTACTGACAAATGAGATCATATGCTTCCAAGTGGGTAGATACTATGGGATATTTCCTGTGTTTTGAAAAATAAACCTAAAAGAGATTGATTGTTTAAATGTTGACAGTAGCAACAGAAAATGCATCCCTAGTTTAGAAGACAAATTCAATTACAGTTGCAATGTTAAAAATACACACACACACACACACACACACACACAGAAAGAACCCCATAAGAAATGGATTATACTTCAGACTGGAGTCAGGTTCTGGTAGGGATTGTGCCGAGGTTCTGTGGTGCTGTGAGACCATAATTATTATCCTCTGTGGGCCGTGAATGTCAGCCTTCTGCAAAATGTAGCTCTGGGAAGATTCTGCACATTTGCTTTCAGAGGTCCCCCTGCCTCTTGATGCTTGGTGGAAATCTTTCCCTAAGCAAGAAGAAGAAACACTCTGTTACTGACAAGCTCAGTTACAAAAGATAAGGCTAAGAAGGTGGGAGAAGTGTTCATGGGTGACAAGAGGCTTCAGAAAAGGGATCTAGAGTCAGTGAGTCTGGAGACAAATGGTCTAAAGAAGCATTTCCAGTGCTTCAGAATTGATGATGCTCCACATCACTGAATTCACACTTTTAGAACTTGCTAATAAACATTTAGTGACAGGACAGGATACGTTATGCTGCAGTAGAAAGCAACCCCAGAAGTCTAACTGGGTTATAATAACAAAGTTCTATTTCTTGTTCATGCAACATGTTTATCACAGCTTGGCAGAAACCTCCACCGGCTGTAGAGTCCCAGGCTAATGGAGCTGCCACCATCTCAAGCACTGGTCACCGTGTCAGAGGAAAGATTGCTCTAGAGGATCTTGTTCTGATAATTACATGATCTGGCCCAGAGCAACACATATCACCTCCACTCACAACTCATTCTACAGAACTAGTCACATGATCCCACCCAACATCAAGTGGGCAGGCAGTGCAATCCTACCATGTGCCCAAAGTAAGAGAGCCAGAAATATTTGGTGAACGGCATCTGTGACATTCACAGAAGTAACAGAAATAATCATCGAGACAGAACAGGAATTCCAGCCACTTTAGTAAACCTCTGCCTATATATCATCAAACCTTCAATAAGTTTCTAAATACCTACGATGTACCAGGGTCTGCATTACTAAACCCCTGACATTTATCCCGATATTTTGTGATTTTTTTTTCCTGTCCTGGCTTTTCAGCTCATCATTTACCTACCAGCAGGCAATTTAGAACATAACTTCTATGTCTCTGTTGATTGCAGAACCCACCATGTACATAAGCTGTGACTAAATAATCAGTTCAACTGAAAATTGAAGGTAAAGTAATTTCAGAACAGGTTCTGCTACAATGGAATATGGGACTTAACATGATTTGGAGTTTAATATCTGTAAAGACAGAGTTATGAACTCAAATGCCCGCAGGGACAGACAGGTAACATAAATGCATGAAGAGGTTAAACGTAGGAGGACAGGAGTGACAGGGGCTAAGCTGAACTGGAGAGAATATGGCCTATCTAAAAGAAGCAGAGGCTCTCATCTGGATTCTTACATGAAATCTTGGTTTTGGATTTTGGCTAAAAAAAAATCTACAGCACACCTTTTAAATTACACTCTATGAACCAAAGAAAGCATGTCATAAGCAAGATTTCACCTGCGGGCTACCAATTTGCACTCTCTGCTGAAAAGGTATGGGTTATTTACATATGTCCCACAAGGCTGATTATTTCCTGTTTAGGTGCCACTTCCTATTAGGAGCTGGGGCTCCAGTTGTAGATGCCTGCCATTGGGTTAATGATGGAAGGGACATCTGCAGTCACAGGTATGCAGTGTTTGGTTTGGATTATTGAATGAAAGTGTTGAGAGTACATGAGACTTACCTTGATGAACTAATAGTCCTTCTATAGAAATACCACTCTGACAAATTTGAAGGACATGTGTTAGCAATCCCTACTACTTCCTTTTAAACACAGGGAGTATTGACATATATTTTATTTATTTTTTTAATGTTTTTTTTAATTTATTTTTGAGACAGAGAGAGACAGAGCATGAACGGGGGAGGGTCAGAGAGAGAGGGAGACACAGAATCCGAAGCAGGCTCCAGGCTCCGAGCTGTCAGCACAGAGCCCGACGTGGGGCTCGAACTCACAGACTGTGAGATCATGACCTGAGCCGAAGTCAGACGCTCAACCAACTGAGCCACCCAGGCGCCCCTTGAAATATATTTTAAAATAGATGACAGCATCCCATTCCAGGTAGTATGTAGCCTATCACTAAATTGTATTCTGATGAATTTATATCTCATCGAATGATCTTCCTTAAATATCAGCCACAGCACCAAGTTCCTCAGTATGTATGTGGAGTATTGTTCAGTGGTTTCAGGACATAGAATATGGAGCCAAATCCACTTTCGTCGGTGGTGGGATCTTAGGCAAGTGGCTCAGCTTCTCTGTGCCTCAATTTCCTTACCAGGAAAACAAGGATAATAATGGCAACTTCTTATCAGAGTTGCTATGAAGATTACATTAAGTCAATTATACGTGTAAATTGCTTAGAATCCCGACAGGCACAAAGTAAGCATTCAGGGAAAGTATTTTAGCCTAGTGTCTTAACTCTTCCTCATTAACTCACACACTCCTACGTTGTCATTCTTTGCTAGAGACAAAACACTTGATTTTCTTCCCCCAACAGACTCTGTCCTGGACAGCTGTTCTTCGAGTGCTACGTGAAGTCTTCCCCAAACAGAGGACTATCTGTACGGCTACCATAAAATCTCACCACGATGCGCTCTCTGGTTGAGGTTGTCATTACCATCTCACAACATGGTCCTTGTCAGTACTTCTGAGAGAACCCAAAGCTTGCTCGCTTTTCTCAGCAGGAGACCCCCACACCCTGCTCCTCTGTAGACGCTTTAAAATGCACTCGAACACCATAGACCAATCAGTTAGCAGAGTAAACAATAATTTCTTCACAGGGGACTCCTAAGGGATCTGTGGTGTTTTGATGATCTGCAGCCATGGAAACAGCAGATGAAGTGTTTGGGTCATTGGAATGCTTTTAACTCGTGCTTCCTGTGGCAGAGACTACTAATTGCTTCTCAGTATCCTTTCTCCCCCCCTTTTTAGACATTTTTAGCTAAGCACATTGTTGCCCTACTAAAACATTTTCTCTTGAAGTTAATGTTGCTATGTGAAAGTTTTGGCCAAAGAGCTATAGACAGGAATGCTGTGAGCCTTCCAGGGATTCCTCTTAAAGGGAGAGTACTAATCCTTCCTTCATCCTTTTCTCTATCATGATATCTTCAATGTGGATATGATGGCTGGAACTTCAGCAGTTATTTTTAGGCTATGAGGTTTAAGGCAGCAGTTCTCAAAATGTGTATTGAGGACACACAGCATCCCCCAAACCCTTATTCAAGAAATTCCCAGGTTTCAGTTTCCTTTGCCAATCACATATTTATATAAAACCTAGAATGTTCTCCTAAAACTTCAACCAAAACAATACATTGCAATAGATTCCATACAGTAGCAGATATTTGCTTCAAGGGAGCCAGATAGGGATTTTGTGTGTGTGTGTGTGTGTGTGTGTGTGTGTTTTATAAAGTTATTTTATTTTATTTTTTTATTTTTATTTTTTTTCAATATATGAAGTTTATTGTCAAATTGGTTTCCATACAACACCGAGTGCTCATCCCAAAAGGTGCCCTCCTCAGTGCCCATCACCCACCCCCCCCCAACCCCCATCAGCCCTCAGTTTGTTCTCAGTTTTTAAGAGTCTCTTATGCTTTGGCTCTCTTCCACTCTAACCTCTTTCAGATAGGGATTTATAAATATGTAAACACGTTACTCTTCTCACCAAATTTGTTTTAGAAAATATAATTATTTTTCATAAATCTGTGTTATTAGTGTTTACATGCAATGGGTTTATTGTCACTTTAAAATGGATTAAATAAGTGTGCACAATAATTCTGTTTTAATTGTTTTTTAATTTTTTCAATTTTATTTATTTTATTTTGAGAGAGAGACAGAGAGTGAGCAGGGGAGAGGCAGAGAGGGAGGGAGAGAGAGGGAGAAACCCAAGCAGGCTCCTTGTGGTCAGCACAGAGCCTGATGTGGGCTCAAAGTCACAACCATGAGATCACGACCTGAGCTGAAACCAAGAGTCGGATGTTCAACCGAATGAGCCACCAGGCACCCCTCAGTTTTAATTTCTTTAAAAAAAAATTTTTTTTTAACGTTTATTTATTTTTGAGACAGAGAGAGACAGAGCATGAATGGGGGAGGGGCAGAGAGAGAGGGAGACACAGAACCGGAAGCAGGCTCCAGGCTCTGGGCCATCAGCCCAGAGCCCCACAAGGGGCTCGAACTCACGGACCGTGAGATCGTGACCTGAGCTGAAGTCGGACACTTAACCGACTGAGCCACCCAGGCACCCCCTCAGTTTTAATTTCTAATAAACTAACCCACATAAGGAAAAGTTCCTTGGGGGCCTTAATAATTTTTAAGGGTATAAGGGTGCCTGGGTGGCTCAGTCAGTTAAGTGTCTGACTTCGGGTCAGGTCACGATCTTGTGGTTTGTGGGTTTGAGCCCCGCGTCAGGCTCTGTGCTGACATCTCAGAGCCTGGAGCATGCTTCAGATTCTGTGTTTCCCTCTCTTTCTGCCCCTGTCCACTTGTGCTCTCTCTCTCTCTCACAAAAATAAATAAACATTAAAAAAAATTTTAAGTAATAATTTATAAGGGCATAAAGGGGTCCCGAAAATAAAAAGCTTGAAAACTGGTCTAGTCGCACATTCTAGGCAGAAAGATGAGCTACAAAAAAGGCTGACTTAAAGTCAGCTTCTTTTTATTTGAGCAAAAATTAAACTTTTATTATGCGTAAGTCATTATCATCAGAGGAATTTGTTATATCCAGCCAAACTGATATTTAACAGATACATTTACACTTTGTTATTTCATTTGAGACCATGGCTAGGAATACAACAGAGCAATTAAAAGCTGAAGATGTTTTGAAAAACTCCCTTGGTTGAGAACGCTAGTTTAAACAAGCCGGTGTGAAGCATGCAGTCCTGGCCTATTTTGTACCTGAGATGTCACAAGTGTCTATTTGCAGTTGCCACAGAAGCTCTGTATCCAGCTAGCCCTTCCTGACTGCTCAGCTCGTTTTCAGGGGACAGGGCTGGTTCCAGCGCCGGGTTCTGGTGTAGGCAGGTGGGGGCAGGCAGATGCTTCTGTCTGGAGGACGGGTTTGGTCACGTGGCTGCCCCAGTACCCTTGGCCTAGGGCCAGGTGGGGTGGAGTAGAGGCTGTGCCCTGGGAAAGCTGCCCTCCGTCTCCAAGGCTTCTCGGCTATGTTTCCTGCCTTCACAAAAGGCTCTCAGGAAACCCAGCAGCCGGTTGCTGCCAGGAAGTAAAGGACACACAGATTCTAGGGCCGTGGGAAAGGGGGTGAGCGAGGACAGGGAGGCCCTTCCATCTGAGCACACGCCTAAGGAGAACTGGGGGAAAAGAATAGCAAAAGCTTCCTGTGAAGTGAAACCCGCTTTCTGCACAGAAAGGAAGAGATTCTGGGCTGCCATATAAAGTATATATCATTCTCTTTTATAACAGAAGACCCTGCAAATGGGCTGGACTTGTTACAATCCACAGGGCTGAAACCCATCATTTCTAAAATTCAATTTGCCGCTAGAATTTTAACTTGACTTTGTTGAACACTTAATAGAGGCCAAGCAGAATTTTCTCCATGTATTTGCAAGCCTGTTTTAAGTAGTACATTTTAAATCATAACTCTCTTGAGAATAATATGGCGAATTTGCTTTCTTATAGAGCCCATCTGAGAATACATCAGATTGCTACATTTTTGTCCAGTCTAGACTTTCTTTCCTTTTGTTACTTTGCTGTGAATCCCTATAATAACATTGTGCTGGGACAGGGCTAGAAATGTTGTCCTATGGCCAGTTTGCTATTGTCAAAAGGAGTCCTCATGCTTCTGCAAGAGCTGTTTTGTGAGGTCCTTCAGAAAGTCTAATGGTAGGGTGCCTGGGTGGCTCAGTAGGTTAAGGGTCTGACTTCGGCTCAGGTCACGATCTCATGGTTTGTGAGTTCCAGCCCCACATCAGGCCCTGTGTTGACAGCTCGGAGCCTGGAACGTGCTTCAGATTCTGTGTCTTCCTCTCTCTCTACCCCTCCCCAGCTCTTTCTCTCTCTCTCTTTCAAAAATAAACATTAAAAATTTTTTTTAAATAAAAAAGAAATTCTAATGGCTATAAGCAAATTATTTGAAAGAGATTATTTAAATTTTACATGGACAGGAATTAAATATTCAAGCATAATAAATTTCACTGATTAAGATTTTTATTCATATGGTGCAGTAATGAAAAAAGCATATAATGAGAATGGACTTTTAAAAATATTTTTTATTTGTTTAATGTTTATCTATTTTTGAGAAAGAGAGAGACACACAGAGTGCGAGTGGGGAAGGGCAGAGAGAGACGGAGACACAGAATCTGAAGCAGGCTCTAGGATCTGAGGTATCAGCACAGAGCCTGACGTGGGGGCTCAATCTCACAAGCTATGAGATCATGACCTGAGCCAAAGCCGGACACTCATATGACTGAGCCACCCAGGCGCCCCTAAAAAATACATTTAAATCATCAGTTCCCTCTATGGCTCCCCCAGAAAGGAGCTGCTTTGTTCCCATTGAAATGCAGCCATCACTCAATGGCAATGGAATGCATCACGGAGGGGTCAGTAAAGAACTCAGCCAGAGGGACACACCCTTGTCCGAGTTAGATGCATCCCTCCAGGGTGTGCAGAGACCCCAAACTGGAGGGTCCCTCACTTGTCTCCAGCATCTGAGCCGACTGTCAGATGATGATGTCTGCTCTGTTGGGTTGTATTGGTCGCTAACCATGCATTCCCCCAACAGGCCCCAGGCCCCTGGAGTGTCTAAGACTTACAATGACATAGCAGTGACAGTGTGTGTGTGTGTGTGTGTGTGTGTGTGTGGCCCTGTGTCGTACAGTAGATTGCAGAAACACGGCTCCTAGGTTAAATGGGGGTGAGTCATGCCTCAAGTCATGCCCTTTGGAAAGAACTTAAAGTAAGTTCTGGTGGCCTCTCACAATTGTTAAAGGAGGGATTGGAAAGGTCGTGGTAAGAACGTTTGCGATTAGAAAGAAACCTCCCATATTACCTCTTACAAGTGAGGGACGGAGGTCTGGAGAGGGTGATGACCCACCTGTGTCCCACAATCAGTGGGAACAGAGCCAGCCTAGGGCCTGGTTCTCATGACTCTTACTGCTGTTCATTCCCTGTGCCCCACCACCAAAGTTAGCCAGGAAACAATGAAGCAAATTGGGAGACATTGTGGATACTTTCTGTGTCCTTATAGCATTCGTTATCATTTATTAAAATCATCTAGTGGTCTATTTCCTCCACTAAACTGTGAGCTCCTTAAAATAGGAATTTGGTTGTTTGTGTGTTTGTTTCCCCTGTGCCTAGCCCCACTTCCTTAACACACGGTGGGCACTTAATAACTTGGAGAAAAAAAAATCGTATTTATTTTGAATTTGTCCTGACCATTTTTACTTCAGCTCTTAAGGGGCTATACTGGGAAGATATACAGCTGACCCTTGAACAATGTGGGGATTAGGGGTGCCAGCCCCGTGAAGTCAACAATCTGTGCATAACTCTTGACTCCTCAAAAACTTAACTACTAACAGCCCACTGTTGACAGGAAGACTTGCAATGATATAATTAGTTGATTGACACACATTTTATACGTTACATGTATTATTTACTTATTCTTACAATAAAGGAAGCTAGAGAAAAAAATGTTATTAAGAAAATCAGAGGCACCTGAGTGGCTCAGTCAGTTACATGTCTGACTTCGGCTCATTCATGATCTCGCAGTTTGTGGGTTCAAGCCCTGCGTCAGGCTCTGTGCTGACAGCTCGGAGCCTGGAGCCTGCTTCGGATTCCGTGTCTCCCTCTCTCTCTGCCCCTTCCCTACTTGTGCTCTGTCTCTCTCCCTCTCTCTCTCTCAGATACACACTAAAAAATTTAAAAAATTAAAAGAATAAGAAAAAGAAAAGAAAATCATAGGGCAGAGAAAATACACTCACGGTACTGTATTTATCCAAAAAGATCCATATGTCAGTGCGCCCATGCCATTCAAACCTATGTTGTTCAAGAGTCTGCTCTTTTGGTTAGTGTCCAGCGAAGGAAACAGAAATTACTCTGTACCTTTACACAGATGTATAAAATAAGAAATAGCTATGTAGTGTGGAAGACAAACAGAGGGTGAGGAGGTTATTAGTGGCAGAAAGTTGGAGGGAAATTGGGAGGAGATTTTGTTAACAGGACTGTTTAAAGGGAACAGGCATGTACTGTACCATGCCTGTTCCATGGAGCGAACGGCCTTCCAGGAGGCGGGGTCTTTGTCAGATAGACCCAAAGCCGGAGGCCCCACAGGAAGCAGAAAGAGGGGGAGAAATACCCTGGCTTTTCTCTCCTGCTGCTGCCCTTGACAGCAAAGGGAGAAGGGAAAAGGAAATGACCTGTGGGAAACTTACCTACTCTCCTGGTGTGATCAGCTCATCATTTGCCTCCAACATAATGGAGGTTCTTCAAGCTCATCCACTACCCTTTGTACTAATTCAATATTCAGCAAGTAACCCTCCTACCTCAAACCTCATTCTGTTGCCATATTGTTATTTCAACCAAAGGTCAAAGAACTTTTTCTCCTTTCTTTCTTTTCTTTTTCTTCTTTTTTTTTAAATAGCCGATCAACAGGTAAAGGAAAAAAAATCAAAACAACTGAATTTTGTTAGTTCAGGGGTTTCACTTGCTTTTTTTTTGTAAATTAAGAATGAGGGACCTAAAACTTTTTGACTGCTGCAACAAATAAAGCACATATTTCAGCACGACCATGAAGGATGCAGGTGTCAACGAGTGAGGGTCGGCTTCCCAGCAAAGGTCCTAGAGTTGCTTGGATTATTTTACAAGTTCCACGCGAGGGTCATCGTTCACAACTAGATGCTTCTTTCCCCTTTCTTTTAGAAAAAGATAGAAGTAAATTCTAGCCCAAAGAAAGAAAGATATCCTGGCTTAGAGTTAGGGAAAAAAAATGAAATGAAAGAAGAGACATCTAAAGCGTCTTCTTGCTGAGAACCTACCGCCTGCTGTCTCTGGCAGTCCTGACCTCATCCCTGAGAATAAGCTTCCAGAGAAGCCCAGAAAGAACTCTCTTTACTGCTCCACTTTCAGATATGCGCACAGTTCAATTTGTTGATCTCGAGGGTTGCAGCAGAAACTGACAGATATCGACATTTATAAAAATGCTGCAAGCCAGATAAAACTGAGATTAAACCAGAGCAGCTCCCAGAGCCGAAGTTTCCCTTGCCCCCTGAGTACGGCTGGCAAGCACACTGCACGGATGCATATTAGATGCCATCAGGGTGTTATTGCTAGTATGGTACTGGGAGTGTGGTTAGGAGATTAGGCACAGTTTTCGAAGACGCATGCAGAAGTATGCAGGGGTGAAGTGTGAGTGACGTTTGTAACTTATTTTCAAATGATTCAGCAAAGATGATTAAACATACAAATATGAAAAAAGTTAATAATTATTACATTTAGGTGGTGAGTATAAGGATGTTCTGTTTTTTCAAAGATTTTATGTTTGAAATTTTTCATAAGAAAACTGAGGGAAAATTAACTGCTCTCCTTTTGGCAATTAGAGTTTTTATCATCAACCACTAGTATGGAATTGGTTTGGTATAAAACGTCATATGTCTCCAGTTGGCAAATCTGAACCAATTGACCAGAATCTAATTGAGATAACAAATTGACTTTCTTTTGTCTTAATGTTTATTTATTTTTGGGAGAGGGAAAGAGAGAGAGAGAGAGAGAGAGAGAATGCAGTTGGGGGAGGGGCAGAGGATCCAAAGCAGGTTCCACACTACAGCAGAGAATCCAATTCGTGGCTCAAACTCCCAAACCATGAGATCACGACCTGAGCCGAAGTCGAATGTTTAACCAACTGAGCTACCTAGGCACCCCAAGAATTGACTTTCTAAACCTGGCAAACATGAGTCATCAAACCCTTGACTAGAGGTCACATGATGAGCAAAATACTGTGACATTCTAACGACTCTAATAGGAATGTCTGTTACACTGACTTAGGTTGAGGGCAGTATTCTCAGCTGTTCATTCAGCCTGTAAGCACCTGCTGTGGGCCCTACCATTGGGGAACAGACACAGTCTACTCTCCAGAAGTTTCCAGACCACCGGGGAGATGAACTTGGAAACAAATGTGGGCAGTGAAGTGTGACTGGTGCAGTGATTGAGCAGAACAGGCCACAAGGATAAGAAAGAAACAAAGGCAGCAGTGATCAGCGCAGAACTGGCAGGACAGGATTCAAGAAGGAGCATATCAGTCAGAGAGGTTAATGAAGGAATAATTTACAACAGTGTGGAAGGGTTATGGAAAACCAACAAGGTTGGTGAGGCTACCAATAGTGGGGACCCATTAACACCGTCAGTCTAAAAAGAACAAGAGGAGGGAACACTACCAGAACTTAGAGAAGGCCATTGTAGCTTTTGGTTAAAGGATTCAGTCAACCTGCAGGGACCCAACTGAGAGGGAACCAGGGGAGGAAATATTCTGATCCTGTCTTTGCACCCACCTCTGATCTCCTATAGAGGCTCCCACCTCCTGAAACCAGCTGGAAGCCAGGAGATTAGAAAGCTTGGTTGGTGCAGTCCCTAAAGTTCAGTCTCCAGAGAGAGAGGACAAGGTAGAACAGGCCAGGACCAATAACACTGTTTTGCAAAAATGCATGATGCCGGAGAAGACCTTGAAATAGAAGTAGGAGAAAAAGAGGCAGAGAGGTGCCCACTAGAGGAGAGTAAAGGACATGCTATGTGGCAGAAAACAGTCTTGCATGCTCAGGGATTGAGGGCTTCTCAAAATAAGCTTTGAATAAACTTTGAATTGTTTTACCAGTGGAAGAAAGGACTTAGTCACAAACATCTCCCTCTCTCATGTATTGTCCCTTAGGATCAGACTTTTACCATTTTGCGTTCTTAAATATGCAAAAAAAAAATGAGTTTTAAATTCATCAAGAAACGTGGCTGGAAACATTCCCTTCAAAGTTATTTTGGCGTGGTATTATTGGTCTGCTTATCATGTGTATATGCCTTGTCCTCCCCCTGGATTTTAAGCTTTTGGTTTTTTTTAAAGTGTATTTGAGAGACAGAGAGAGAGAGAGAGAGAGAGCAAGATGTGCAGGGACAGAGAGAGAGAGAGAGAGAGAGGGAGGGAGAATCCCAAGCAGGCCCCGTGCTGTCAGCATAAAGCCCAACTCAGGTCCCCATGCGGGGCCCGATCCCACGCACTGTGAGATCATGACCTGAGCTGAAGCCAAGAGTCAGACACTTAACTGACTGAACCACCCAGGTACCTCAGACTTTAAGCTTCTTGGAGGCAGTGATGAGACTGGACTCACCGTAGCACCTCATATTTAAATAATGGTACACGTTTACTGATTGATTTATAGACAACGTATGGCCTGCATCCATGTTCTGAGAGCAGAGAAACTTGGGCAACACTTACAAGAACTAGCTGCAAGTAACTATAATACTAACAGATCACAAGTGAATTCAAAATAAAGGCATCTTATATCAATGATTCCCAATAAGTTTAAATATGAAGACCTTCTCTGAGTGTAGAATATTTTTACAGAGTCTACATATACTAATAAGATCAGTGTATACTAATTAACTAATGACAGAAAGTTGTTCTGGGTTCACATATTTATAATTTATTGACCAAAGCATCCATAATCATTCAAAAATAGTTGTATGTATTATCCAGTATACATTTAATGCTTGGGGTCTGTATGGGTCTTAAAAATCTTTGTAATAATTCTATAGTTAAGAGTCTTCCTATTATAAGTGACAGAAACTCAGCTTAAGTTAGCATAAGCTAAAAGGGAATTAATTAATAACTGAGATATTCCTGAGGTGGCACTAGTTTTAAATATGGCCCTACCTAGGCATTGAAATGATGTCACCATGCCTTTCTCTCCCTCTTTCATCTGTTAACTTTGTTATCGCTCTGTTGGCTTCTCCAGCTGATTTTCTCTAGTTGGGAGCAAAGATGTCCACAGGAAATTGTAAGGATGTGCTGTCCTTATAGCTGGTGAGCCAGGAAAAAGAGAACAGCCTCATTCAACATTCCTTTCCATCCCTTATTGTGGATTTGTATCAGCCCTGATTGCATTAAATGCCCATCTCATCCCAACACAGCCTCTAAGAAGAAAAAAACTCAGTTTGTCAACAGAGATCATGTGGCCCTCATGTGAGGGAGAATAGGAGAGGGAGGTAAAATTGGACCTACGTGATTTATAAACGGCAAAAATGTTGAATAGACTAGAAAGTACAGATGGGTATTACTGTAATCCACAGGCTGTGAATAATACCCTTTCCATTCCTCTTTCTTTTTCTCACTTATTCATAAAAGCACTCTTAATTTTTACTTTAGGTCAGGTACTGTAACAGTAACACATCAGTGAACGTTAAAACTCAGTAGTATCTTAAAATCCCTTATCTTGTTTTTGTTTTGTTGTTTGCAGTGATTCATGTAACCCTTCAAAAATAATATGAACTCTATTTTAATTCTATAGTTTGTTTTAGCTTTCCTGCACGTATATTCAGTCAGCAAATATTTATTGAACAAGTACAATGTGCTATTTAAAATAGTGAATAGAGGGGCACCTAGGTGGCTCAGTCGGTTGGGTGGCCAACGTCAGCTCAGGTCACGATCTCAGGGTCTGTGAGTTCGAGCCTCGCATCGGGCTCTTTGCTGACAGCTCGGAGCCTGGAGCCTGCTTCTGATTCTGTGCCCCCCACCTCTCTCCCTCCCCCACTCACACTCTGTCTCTCTCAAAAATAAAAAGACATTAAAATTTTTTTTTTAATAGTGAATAGAAATCTACAATCTAAAATGTTTTTTGACTTTTATTTGCCAAAATCCAAATCAAGAATTCTTTAAACAGTGAATAACATTACAACCACTCCAAATAAATTTCCAGGTCTGCAGTTATCTGTTGATATTAGTGCTATTGCTGAAGAAATAATACAACTTTGTACCATAAGGAAAGTGAAGAAAGTGTTCTTTATGTCCATTTTCAGTAACTTTGTGATTCTTAACCAATATTCTTTATTTATTATAATATAAAATACTTGGGAGATTATTTTTAGTCTTCAGATGTTATGTTGTACTTTTATCATGGTAATGAGAATGTTTTAAAACAGGGTTGTTTTTCACAAATATGAATTACATATTGTGTTCATAAGTATGAGTGATAGTATTTGAGTTGTAATGTCCTAATAAATTTTTTTGAATTTATAGAAAAGACTATACTCTGTTGACCTTTTTAATATTCTGCTCTCTCATTGGCTACCTATCTTAAACCTTTCTTCCATATTAGTAGGAATTGTTACAAGAAGAGGAGGAGTGGAAATGCCAGCCAGTCAGAAACCAGAATATTAAAAAGGTCAACGTTGTACAGTTTTCTGCTGTAATTCATAAAAAAAATATTAAACATCCAATATTTCACCTCAGGACCAAGATTGTAATGAGAACAGAAAATGGCACAACACTAATTCATCTTCATGACAAATATTGTAATGAGAAAGGCAGGATATCAGCTATAAATATTTGGTCACCGTTTTAAAAATATCTTATATCCTTTATAACATAATGAGAGTAAATTTATACTTCCAAAAGTTGAGTCCTCTCACTAAATACTTACCGCCTTTTAAATTAATAGGACTCCTTTGGGACTACACTGAAATTAGGCTTTACCCCAAAGAAAGCTGCTACTACCTGAGGTTGCAATAAAGAGATATAAAAGACGTTCGTTATAATAAAACAAACGACTAGACATTTTATTTTGGCTAATTTCTACTTTCGCTATTATGGAAGCCTTTAAGTGTGACTAATTATAATTTTCTCACTACTTTACATGGTTACTTCATTACCACCTTCGTATCGATATATCTCCAAACAAGTAGTATTCCTTCATGATTAATTCTACCATATGATAGAAGTTGCATTATATGGCTAGTAGTAACAGAAAAGGGGGTTGTATATTCAGAGTCTGAGGGGACTCAGGCAGTAAATCAGTCCAAACCAAGTAGTAAGGCCCATATGCATTCAACACAGTTTTGTATCTTTCTCTTTCCTTGTGTCCGTACGTGAGGTGGGAGGGAGGACAACCAGAGTCCTACACGAGCTCGGGATCTAGCTTCAATCAGCCGTATTTCAGAGTTGTGAACAGGAGTGAGAGAGCTAGCAAGGTGGAGGCAGCCAGAGACCAGAAACAGCAGAAATGTATTATTGCCTTTAGGCAGAGGGCAAAGAGAGTAAATACTGTCACCAGAGTCCTGGATGACAGGACTCAGGCAACAGGAGCTGTAGTCACAGAGGGATGAAGCCGCTGCTAAACCAGTGATGCAAAGTAGGGAGAGAGGAGAGGAGAAATACTGCCACCTCTCTCTTCTCGTGTCCCATTGGCCAAACCCACCTTAACACCAGCTATCAAGGAAGCCTGGGCAAGGGTTGCATCAGGGGTAGGCTCTGTGGATCAGAGCAGGGAAAATGATGGGGAGGGGCACCACCGATGGACAATAAGCAACAGACATGTTAAAGGGGATTCTGAGCAAGCTTTGCTGAAGGCAGGTTTTGGGGTCTCTTGGAGCACAGTGGAAAGAGATGAGAATGGATGGAAGAGAGAATGGAGAGGGGAAAAGAGGGAATGAAGGAAAAGGGAATCGAGTATAGCTCTCTGAGTCTGACTAGAATCTAGTGAAGCTATTTTAGGATATTACTTGGAAAGCTGCCTTAAATGAATTTAAGTACAAATAAAACTGCCAAACAACTGTATAGAATATCTCCTGGCACATCCATCTTGAAATGGGAAATGATGCCGAGAGATTGTGAACTTCCATACTTGATATTTATTTTTTTCTTTTGGGAGATCTTTGGACATTAACAAAAAAATCCCCTATGAAATCCGCCAGTTCAAGTTCTTTGATATTCAACCAGTTCTTGGTATAGTGAATGCAACTAGAGTGTTGAGTGAGTCATTAACAAGAGCATAATCACCGCCTGCCTTTTTACCATAGCTTATTTACTACTAACAAATATCATCTTGCAGTGCTAAAGAGTGTCTTTCGCCCACTGGATCCTGGAGTGCTTTATGAACTAGGAACGCCAGAGTAGCTGAAATAGAGCTCTCTCTCGGGTGGAATAAGACAGCTGTTAGCCTTGCAGAAATGTTGCACAACAGCCCGAGTGGAAACCAGGGAGGGTTCTCAATCTAATTGAAACTGCAAAAAGAATTTAAGTTGATGGACTAATTGCTGAGACTGGCATTTACTCAAAAACCCACGACTTTTCTTCTCTGATAGTGAGAGGCACAGCAATGTAGTTCCATTTAATAGCCCCTGTTGTTTCCATTTAAGAGATGAGGAAACTGAAGTTCATGGCACAAACTCCGCTTGAGAGAATTGGATTGTAATGCATGCCCTTTGAGTTTCTCAGTGTTATTTATCTTTTGAATCACATGGCCGACTTCAGAGCATCCGCTGCGAAGTAATGACTTAGCACCAACATGAGAGAAAGGGTACACCCATAGTGTGCACATTTTTGCAGAAACTGGGCTACTCTGGGAGGGTCGCCATGTGATCCTGACTCAACTTGACCCTACATAGTTTCTGAATTCAGTCAAGTTCCAAGAGCCAGAGGTGGTATGAATGCAAAACACTTGTACGCCTTCAAGAAACAGCAGATTGTGAGTCAATGAAATTTAAACTGATTAGTTTGCAGTGGGTTCCTCTTGCCTAACACTTCTTTCATGCTGGAATGTCACATTAATTGGTTCTTAATTGAACAATGTGCTTCCAATTTTCAAAACCCAGCAGAGTATAAAACAGAAGAAGTCAGACTCTTGCTCTCTGGAATCGAAAGTCATATGGGTAAAGCTACATTCATAAGGATTAAACTCTCATGAAGGTTGAAAGCTGTCACACAAACACTTCTGAACACTGTAAGGCAAAGCTCTTCAGGTTGTCAGTTGTAACATGGAAAGCAGTTTAATGCTACTTGTTTGGACGAGAGATGATCCTGAGGTCTAAGATGATGACTAAAACTTCCTCAGCTACTTGCTTTCTGGAAAACCAAGATCTCTAAATGGAGCCGTGTATCGTATGTGGTTAATTATCAATTTCCTCTATAAATAAACATCTTGTTTTTAATTTGTGTTTGTAAAATAAGCCATCGTTTGGTGGTAGCTAGTTGAGCCCTTGACATGACAGTTTCTTATCTGCAAATAAATTTGGGCCAAAAAGGTCTACTTCCCACCTGAAATTAAAAACCTGTTTGTTCATGTTCTCTCTTTGAAAGTGTTCCATGTAGAGGCAAGTTTATTTTTTCTGTTTGGAAGAAATATTATTTTTAAACAGGGGCTGTGTTCTGAATTCCTATGGTGTGAAAAGAGATAGAGGGAAGGTTGATTTCTTGCAACAAATAAACCTTTTAAAAAACTTGTCAAGTTTCTGAGTTATTTTTTCCGAATACCACTGTGGTTGAAGGGGGGGAAATCAAGCAGAGTTCTTTAGATCATGATACTTAAGAGTTAGGTATTCATTTTCTTTCTGTCATATCTGTATCACACTTGCTTATCTTACAAATGAGAGAAGGTTTTCTAATTGCATGCTCACACATGGATCATTCATCAAAGTTGGGCTATTTCTGCCTTTTGCATCAGAAGCAGAAATGACATTCTTTCTCCCCCTTGCATCATGACATATGGTCTCATATAGCACTTATCAGTTGATAATGCAATTGGTAGAGCCTTTGCTTCTTTTTAGAGATGCGCTGGCTCCACAGTTACTGTGAAAGTAGGTAGGAAAAGGAAGAAACAGTCCATGAGATGATGCCATTTTGACCACAATCTCTCTGATTATATTGGGTGCGTTACGATGATACTATATTTCGAATTGGGAAGCAGCGATACTGTGATTTAAAAACAAAACAAAACTGTATATCACCAATAAATCAAATGCACCCATTGCTTCTCACTAACAAAGAATCTTTGTGGGATTGCCTCATTTAAAAACAGAGTCTGGAATAAAGGTCAACCAAAGGTATGTCTAAGAAATGCATAGCGATCTCAAGTGAGTTTCTCTGAGCATCTCCAGCTGTGGAAGGCCTCCGACTCTCAATCCTTGTGGCAATTTACTATGCTGACACCAGGATCACACATCTTCAGGTTAATTACTCTCATTCCCTCAACACCATCCTTTCTGCTCTAACAAGACCTCCTTTGACTTCACTAGGACCAAATCTGGCATCAGAAAAGCAAGCATGGCAGCAACACTGCCACAGGAGATAAATGTTTCCCTGGGTACAAACTCAATAATAAGTGCAACATTTGACAAAGAAGAATGCCTCTGGCGGCCCGGCTCAATCTCTCTAAGAAATTGACACTGCGGAGTACCGGAGCAAAGCCCAGATAATGACAGCTACAAAAAGCTTTTGTAAGCAAAGTAATCAGGCTCTTGTCAGCCGGTCTCTCCTTTCATGATCTCTTGCCTGAACAGTTGGTAAAATCTGATCAATGGGATATTTTTCAGTATCTATGACAAATCATCAATCAGTACAAGGTGACGCTCAACAGCAATGACCTGAACAACAACAACAACAAGAGTTAGAAAATGGATCCTGGTTTGAGGAGACAGTTGCATTTGGTGGATTACAACTTTCAGGACCCTTTTTCCACCAACTGCAGAATCCAGGCACTATTTTATGCAAGCAGCTATGCTCAGCTACTTTCTGTGCTACATGGGTGCTTATGGCATCTGAATTTCTAGGCTGCTTCTTGGCACAAAGACCCAGAGTCTTCTTTGGGCGACTTCTTCCTTCTTCGGTTCCTTCACCTGTGAAACAGAGGTAAATGGTTGCAGGTAGAACTTATTGCTACCCAATCCAATGATCCACTCAGTCCATGCATTAATTTAGAAATCTTGTGTTTTTAAATTCATACAATGACCAGGCTCCATGCTGGTCATTGTGATGGACTGACACTGTGAGGGTCCCTGGAGAACATGAGGAGTTTGCTGCTGGGGGCTGGAGGGACAAATGTCACTGCTACGGAGTGTGATGAGGTCCGTAACATTAGGATAAAGTACGAAGGCATTCCAAGGAGGGATAAAGCACTCGTGACAGAAATTAATGGGAGTTAAGAGGGAGGGCTCCTCGGTGGTGGTGGCATTTGAGCTAGGCCTCAAAGGAGGTGTAGACTTTAAACCTGTACAGATGGAAAGTGAATAACGCAAATGGAAAAAAATCACAACAGAGAGGCTCCCTGCTGAGATGCTTATGATGTTTCAGCCGGAGGGAGAGAAGTCTGGGCGTGCGCGGGGATTTCTTGCTCTAACGTTTACAAAGTCCTCCTATATGCTCAATCTTAGAGAAACTGTGGTATGCGGGGAGAGAGGGAGATTCAAAAGCCACAGTGCCTGGATTCATATTCTAACTCTGCCACTTTCCAGTTTATGACCGTGGGCAAGTGACCTCAGTTCCCTCTGCTGCAAAAGGCGGATAAATTACAACAGTGACCCCACAGGTTGTTAGGGAGATTCATACATAATAATATGTATAATGGACACTTGCTGCACGACAGAGGAGGAATTAGTATTGCTCGGAAAATGCACAAGGGCCCAGTAGAGGTAGCAGTCACAGAAAGTCCCCTGTCTCTCAAACATGTGCTCACAACCCCCCAGGGAGCCCGAAGTGAGAGATCCTTGGACACACCTTGTGGCCACTCCAGTGCAGTGCAGTGATTCTCAACCAGGAGTGGTTTTGCACGCGTACATGCACACGTGCACACGTATACACACACACACACACACACACACACGGGACATTTGGCAATGTCTGGAAACACTTTTGGTTGTTATAACTGGGGGATCGCAGCTAGCATCTAGTGGGTAGAGGCCAGTAATGCTGCCGAACATCTTACAATGCACAGGGTGGCACCCACAGCAAAGAATTATCTAGTCTCAAATTTCAGTCGTGCTGAAGTTGAGAAATCCTGAATAGAGCTAACCCTTGAGGAGATATTTCAATATTTCAGCAGGACTCCCCTTTGCACAAAATACTTGGCTGAAAACTATCAAGGCAAAAGTCAAGTCGTGGCACCAGTGAAAAAAATCTAAGTGTTGATGGAACTGTTGGTGGGGGGGGTGCTGTTCCTCTTGAAAAGAAAATGCCTATGTTCATGAAAAATAAAAGGAGAGAGTCACCCGAAACCCTGATCTACTAAAACAGAATCCTAAAAAGCAATCTAATTGCTAGAAGAGGCAAAACGTGCAGGTCTGCTGCTGCAGTATGTAAAGCACCTAGCTTTACACACACACACACACACACACACACACGCACGCACACACACGCACACACACACACAAGGTATTTATTGCCAACTGCAGCTCAAGGCTACTTCCATGGTCAAAAGTGCTGGTGAAAAGTCTGTCTCTTCCGTCCTAAAGTTAATTACCATTCAACGTGTAAATATTGCTCATTCCATTGATTGTGCTGTGATTATACTTTTTCTCTTTAAAAGGCCATTAAATCAGGTATAAAAGATCTATTAATTTTCTACTATAAATAGTCTCAGAGACATTAATTACTTCATTGTTTGACTCAGGTGCTGTAGTTTACGTAGAGGAAAGTGTCTGCAAAGCTGTGGTTTTATGCCTTCTGCCGGCCACTCTCATCTTCCCCCAGTCCTGGGAACAATAATTCAGATTCCAGATACATTAAATGTGTTGTAAATAGTACATGCCTCCATAGCGCCACCTCGATGGACTGATCGACCTTGTTGTGGTGTCATAAATTTGAAGGCATCCAATAAAGCTGCCACATGCAGCCAGACATTGTTGTTCTGAGACTTACCAGGCAGTTCAGCAAAGTACCTCACCTTGCTCATTCCTCCCCTATCATCCCTCCCATCTTTGCTCCCGGAGACCCATCATTACTGGATCATAACAACAAGAAGAGTTATAAAAACAGCATTTGTATATACTTTCCAACATACAAAGCCCATTTATGAACATTATGTTATTCGATCCTCATAATAATATCTTGAGCTTGCTGTGGAAGTTCTTATAAAATGATCCCAATTTTGTAGATAAGAGAACGCAGTACTACCTTCTCAAGTTCTATAGAAACTTTTTTCAAGACCTGAGGTCAGCTAAGACAAGGAAGATTTACAGATGTTCTCATGATAGTGTACAGTCTTAGCTTGAGTTCCTGTAGAAGCAGAACCTGAGACATGGATTCCATTTGTAAGAGGTGTGGGAGATTGTCCTAGAAAGTACCAGGAAGGGAGTGTGGAAACAAGACATGAAAGGAGACAGTGAAGGGTATTTTACGGAGCAGGTACCACCGTGGAGGCTCAGGACTTAATCCTGCAGGGGAGCACTGTAGACAGTGTGGAGTGATCCTCCCTGGAAGTGGGAAAGCTGGAGTATGAATGTTCCAACTCCCATCCATTATTGCCTGAAGCCTGTTCTTTGCGGGGGCAGAGGGGATTATCTCTCTGGAACTCTGTCCAGGCTGAGAGAAATCCCCTGAGTTTCAGACGCTGGCTATAGGGCATCAAGACAACCCAGTCAAAGAAAGCATGCGTGCACATAGGGTGGTGCTTCTGTCCTCAAAATCATCAGTGTCAATTGTGGTGTTACAGTGCCAACCTATGCAATGAGAACCTAAAGATGGATCTCAGCTGTCTTTTCTGTGCAGCTGCGTCCCCGACCTCCCTATGGTTTGCATCTCTTAACGTAATAGACGCTCTCATCTGACCTTTGAATCTAAACACCTTCTGACACACTCCTCCCCCATTTACTGGTGCAACATCTCCCAGCCTCCTCCAAGTTTCTTCTCAGATTACGGATTTACTCCAAGGCATGTGTGACTGATAACTTTAAACATCTCCTTTCTCAGGAGGCAAAACAAAGTCTTAACATGGTGAGCAAAGCTGGCTCTGGGTCTATATATTGCTTGGTTCGGCTTTTAAAATCTTAATTAGCTGTCGCAATTTTAAAATACTAAAAGAGTTCACCTAAAAATTGGAATTCCCTTCTTCTCCCGAAGCATCAGATGATCTGGCAACCCCGACCCACATGAAGACCACACAAGGATCTGCTTGAGTGGGATAAAGACTGTCTCTCTGGACAGGGCACCTATTCTCCAGTTAAGTGCGTTCCCATCACCCATAGGCTCATTCCAGCCACCTGCCTGCTTCTCCAGGCATTGGAGATGAGAGACATTAGGAAACCTGACATTAGAGATGAGAGAGAAGATTCTTAGAAGTTGTTGTTTTGATTAGTTACCCTCTGCCAGTGTCCTTGAAATCACACTATCTCGCGCATAATTATCCTTAGCACTTACCTAACCTTCTAGCTCTGTGAGCGACTAAGATCTTCGTAGAAGGGATGATACAGACCATTATATAAACCGACATTTAATTTTCATTAGAATCGTCCTAGGTAGTGCTTGAACTTTAAATCCTATAAAGTAGACGCAAATCTGGGTTTGAAATAGAAATTGCCAGAAGAAGGGATGAGGAAGGCATTTAGCCACAGTAAGATTCATCCTTCCATTAGCTGTATGCTGGAGCCACCTGTTCTTCATGACTTGGAAAAAGAAGCTCTGAGTTATTAGGTTGTACGTGTGGGAGGCATACGGTCTACAGCAGCAGCTAGATTATTAATGGACTCCTATATTGAAGTGTTCACATCTTTGAAAGGCTAATTACAATATAATTTTAGTTTTAAAATATTGCTTTGCCAAGGGTGGGAGTTGTATTGTGTATTAGTAAGTGTTAAGTGGTACCTTTTTTTTTTTTCAATCTTGGGGCAACTATCGGTTTGGTTATGATAATCGTTTAATATTCGGTTATTTCTCATGCTTTCTTCCTCAATGCATCTCACTCTTGAAACAGAAAAAGATGCTGCGTGTCTGTCAAATGCCAACAGCTACACTGGAGTTTTCTTGTGAAGAAAGCCGAACTGTTCATAGACTGACTACGCTAAATCTCCTGTTTTTCTTTGCTGCCTGAGACCCATGATCTTATCAGCTGTACAATTTTAACGTTTCGGGAAGGTAGATTGAAGTAGCTGTCTAATGAGCTAATTCTGGAATCCATACTACCATTCCCTGGTTATAGATGCACAAGTAGGGCTCCAGTTGATTGTAATGGGAATCACATGATTTTCAGATTCAAAGACCTCATTTAGAGTCCTTGTGTTGAAAGTTCTGTTCACTGCATATTCCAAACCCAAATGAACACACACACCTTCTACCCACATATCCTCCCAATGAAAATCATGGTCACTTCAATGACATTTTAGTTTTACCAAATCGGAAAGAAGGAACCTGTAGAAAAGAACATGAATAGTGAGTAATTAGTGTTTTTATATGCACTGGGAAGAGCCTCAGGGAGAAAAGGTGTTTTTAAAGCGACACCTATTCAAAGCAGAACTCTTCTGGACTAGGTCAGTCTGGTAGCTGTGGTCAGCAAGGGCTGTCCCTGGCATTGACATTGCCCATGACCCAGCATCTCTCTGTGACTGTCCAGACAAGCATTGTAGTGGCTAAGTACCTTGAATGATAAAAGGCTCAATTTTCTCCCATTACATTTTGCTGTATTTGATTTTTTAAAAGTCATTTTGCCTGAAGCGCTGGAATGAAGGAGAGAGACAAGATGACCAATCTTAGACCATTCCCTTAGGCCAATCATGTCATTCTCTTGCCTAGAGTCATACATTCTTCTGCACCGTGGATGGGAAAATTGACATGACTAAGCCCTAGCAATGAGCTGGGACTCCGCCACCCAATCCTCTGTGTAGGCAGTTGTTCCAAGTCCGATTATTGTGGGAACGGAAAGGTGCCCATAGAAACCAAAACAACATGACGTATCCTGTTGTCTAAGTATCCCAAGGCCAAGGATGTTCCCATATCTTTTTGAGCCTATGGCAGAAGTCCAGTCCTGCGCTCTTTCCTCACCCCAGCATGTTCTGACTGATACAGCTACCAAAGCTTAGTGCTACACCATCTGGTGGCAAATCCACCCTACCACCTTACCCTAGCCAAGCTCCCCCTCAATAATTGCTTACATATTTTCAGTTCTAACTTGTCACTCTGAGTCAGTATCTCACCCCAATTTGCTGTTATGTTTTATATTTAATCAAGAGTAAATCCAATTCTCTGCTACCCCAGCTTTAGCTGTTTAATTGCTGAGAGAGAAAAGAAAAAAAAAAACTTTCCCCACTTGTGTAAATTGTATTAGTAATATTGAAAGGGTCAGAAAGGATGGGGGGCGGTGAGGGAAATGCCAAGACTATGGGCTTATAAGAATTCCCAAGACCTGTAAGGTTATGATCATGAAGGAAGGAAAACAGTCCTTGCTGAGAATTGACTATGAACTACACTCTCCAATCTGGTTCTGCTTGGGCTTAAAGCTGTCTAGCATTAGCCACAGTTAAAGATGAGTCTGTAACCTTGAAAGAGAAGAATGTCAGATGGTCCAGGAAGAGATTGAACTCTGAACCTTATATACTAGAGGATATAGCTTGCACCTCAGAGGGAAAGTGAATAAGGTCATTTACACAAGTTGAAGATATAGGCAAGTCATTGAAGTGACCAATAAAGCAAACAATGTCTTTGTATTAAGGTCTCTTTGGGATCTTATTATAGTTGCAGAGTTTGGGGGTACAAGAAGAAGGAGAGATAAATTTTTAAATAGCTTCCCAGTTTCCATTCTGTCTCAGTCAGAAAGTATTAGCTGTAAGGGCTGCCCAATTTGTGGGTAACTGAGCCCTCAAGCTCTCTAAAATACAAGTCTCCCAAGGCAAGGACTCTGATGCTTGAGGCTCCTTCAATAACCTTCTTCAGTGCCTCAGGCTCTTAGGATATTTGTACAAAAGACCCAGGACATTCCACACTGATCTCCACAGGCCCCTGAAGCTTTCCAATGTATGGATGGATTCACTACTACAGTAAACGAGCGATGGGGCTCTTTCTTGTTTCTTCCTCTTTCTGGTTTTAAAATTGGGAAAGAATTGTCTGAGATAATTTCTTCGTCCCCTTCATCATTCCTACTTCCACTTGCATCCCATTTGCCATCTATATCACCAATGGCAACTCAACCCAAGGAACTAAGGTGCATTAATTATCGCTGTGCAAGGACCGAGGCCTAAATTTCTGTTGTGCAAAGGCCGGGGTGGTTATGAGGGGCTTTGTGTAACTGTTTGCATGTGGGAGCAATGATGTGTTCAACTTGTGCTACAATTTGTTAGTATAATCCCTGCCTTATGTGGCTAGCATGGAATCTCTTTTCCCTCGGGCTACGCTACGTTAACGCCTAGAAAAAAAGTGGAGTTGCGAGGTAATGTCCTCCGACCCACAGAAACCAAGAGAGATCCCTGGCTGGCCTCCACTTGGCACCCTTCTGAATTTGTAGTGAGCCAGGGAATCCAGGTCAAAAGATAAGAGACTTAGCTCCAGGTGCAAAGGTGTGGATGTTTAGCCAGGCGAGAAAGAAATGAGGTCAAAGAAGGTAAGAGATATAGATCAGTTACATATCACCGTGCCCTCTGGAACACCTGCCTGCTCAGGAAACGCCTTGGTATTCTCAAACTCTTCTCTCAGTGCTTCTGTGACCACTTTGTCCCCCAAAGACAGTGTGGCCCCTGCAGTCCCCTCAGGGAGAGGCTCACATGCCACTCAGTGGGTCTTTCCTCCCTCCCCCACCCCCAGCACTGTGGCTTTTAACCGCCTCTCTTCCCTCCTTTAAAAACTGCAGTGCAGGGCCGCCTGGGTGGCTCAGTCGGTTAAGGGTCCAACTTCAGCTCAGGTCATGCTCTCACGGTTTGTGGGTTCAAGCCCTGTGTTGGCGTCTGTGCTGACAGCTCAGAGTCTGGAGCCTGCTTCAGATTCTGTTGTTTCTCTCTCCCTCTCCCTCTCTCTCAAAAATAAATGAATAAATAAATAAAATAAAAAACCACGTATTTTTAGCTATCCATATTCCCCTATCCTGGTCTTCACTCTCCAATTTATCCAGGTAAATCCCAAGGTCCCCTGTTGAATCATTCTCTTGCAAACAGCAACTTCTGCCTTGGGTGGCCTTGGCCTTACTAGAATGATATCACCTCAACCACCTCTCTCCCTAGCACATACACCTGGCCATCTCTGTGTGACTGGAAAATATTAAATGCACAGCCTCACATTTAGAGACACTATGCGTCTTTTAATTTGTGGCCCCCCAATTTTACCCAGAAATTATATTGTTGCCCCTAGGGAGTACAGATCATCCCTTGAGACCAGTAACTTTCCCCCACCTCTTTCATTTCTCCATACAGTTAGCTGATGCCCTTTTTCCACTCACAAAATAAATACCATCTGAGCCAAAAACCTTCATCCTCTCGCTATCAAACATACAGACCTGAATGTTTCCTTCCGTTGTAAAGGAAACAGTGTCTTTGCTTACAGCCAAGTGACATTCCTTCACTGGGACTCTGCTACCCATCTCCTCTTGCTTCTGCCAGATGTCACTCCTTAGTTATTATTTCTCTTTCCTGCACCATCAATTTCTCTTTCTCTGCTTGATCACTCAAACGTGCTTTAGCGGAGGTTCGTTATCTAATTTTTGGAAAGGTGACGCAATATTGTGATTTGTAAGAAATACATATTTGGTCTTCAGATAACCAAAATATATTTCTCATATGTGTTTGGTCTCCCTCCACCATTCCTGGTTCGCAGTTCCTAAAACCATTGGAGTTTCTTCTGATAAGGACAATAAAGATGTCTTTTGTTATGTTAATGAGGCAAAATTTTGGACCCTACTCAAGGGCAGGAACTGGTTGCCAGGAGGACCAATCACTTGATTAGAAGGTTGGAGCTTTCAATCCTACCCCCCCCCCCCCCCCACTCCCCACCCATCTCCTCTGGAAGAAGGAAGATGGGCTACAGGCTGAATCAGCCAATGGGCAATGGTTAGGCCAATCATGACTACACAATGAAGCCTCCATCAAAACCCAGAAGGGCCGGGTTCTGAGAACTTCTGAGTTGGTGGACATGGGCAGAGCCAGGAGAGTGAGTGGCATGTCTGGAGAGGACATGGAAGCTCCATGCTTTTCTGCACATCTCGCCCTCTGCATCTCTTTTATCTGGCTGTGAATCTGTACCCCTTATCCTATCTTTTGATAAACTGGTCAACACACGTTAAGTGTTTAGCTGAGTTTTGTGAGCCACTCTATCAAGTTTAGAGAACGTAAGGAGGCTGTGGGGGCCTCTGTAGCTGGTATATCAGCAGACAGCCTGGAGCTGAAGATTTGTGTCTGAAGGGGGAAGTTGCAGTAGTACCCTTAACCTGTGGAATCTGATGCCATACAGTTATCTCCAGGTAAATAGTGTCAGAATATGGCTGAGTTCTTAGACACCAGCAGAGAACTGCTTGATGTTGGGACAGGAGAGTGGGGGGAGACCCAATGTTGGAGTTGGGTCTGGGAACCCTAAAAGAGTTGGTGTCAGTGAAGTGATGCATTTACATTGTTTAAATTTTGGAAGATATAAAATGGCGTACAGAGTAGAGTCTCCCTTTCTCAGTGCACTCAAATATCTTCCTTCTCCTCCCTATTGACAGCATTTGCACCTGCTGTATATCCTACTTGAAATATTTCATGCACATGTGTAGCTACATACAAATATGTATATTCTTTGCCCCCTTTTAAAAACAAAGCATATTTTTCTGCATTTACCTTTTTCACCTCGCAGTACATGTTGGAGATCATTCCACCTTTGTTCATATAGGGCTTCCTCATTCTGTTTTACAGCTGTATCATTCCATTGTATGGATGTGTCATAACTTATTTAACCCGTTCAGTATTGAATCTCTTCTTAAAAATAAAGAAAAACTACAGCCTTCTGTGATCTCATTCCCCTTTCCCACATTCCCTTTTCCTCTTTGCATTCAGACTCCTCAAATATGCTGCTACACATGCTACACTATCTCTTGATCTCTCCTGCATTCTTCACCTAACTTCATTCTCTACTGAAATTGTTCTTTTTCAGGTTACTGGATTCAGTGACTATTTCTTTGACTTCATCTAACTTGAATTCTCAGGAGCAATGTTGATCACTTGTTTCCCACTCTTGTTTCCAAACACCATATACACCTCTGGTTTTTTTCTATCTTCCCGGTTATACCCTTTCTGGAGCTTTCTCTACCTACCTTTACTTTTTGGAGTACTTTAGGTCTTCTTATCCATCTACCTACCATCCCTAGGTGAACTCATCCTGAATTTTGGCTTTAAAATCACATACTGATGGCCTCCATATCTATATTTCAAACATAGACTTCTCTGAACTCCATATACACTTGCCTATTTAATCTTTTTACTTAGATATTACATAGGAGTCTTAAGCTAGTCTCAGAAACATAGTTCTTAATCCCCTTCTCTCTCTTCCTCCTCCTACCTAAGCCTATTCCTGAATCAAACTTCCTACCTAAGTAGACAACCCCACTATCCATCATCACTAAAGCCAAAAACCTATAAGCCCTCCATAATTCTCTGCTAGCTGTTCGGTCCATATCCTAGTCCTGTTCATTTTACCTGGAAACATACCCTAGCATTTCTACTTCTGTTCCTATTACCTACCACATGAAGTTACTATCCTCTCTCCCGTGGACTGCCCCAATAACCCCCTGGGGTCTCTCTGTTGCAGCTTCTGCCGGCTCCAATCCGTTTTCCTCAAGGAGCCAAAGTAATTCTCAAAAATGGCAATGGGATCAAGTAGATCAGATCATATCCCTTTCTTGTTCAAAACCTTACAGTGACTTTCTTTTGTATTTAGAATAAAATTGAAATTCCTTATGATGGCCAAAAAGATCCCACAAGAACAGTCCAGGGTCTCCCTAACCTCCCTTATTCTCCTAATTCCAGCCCCACCACACTGGCTTCTTTTATTCCCCCAGCTTCTCTGCCTGGAATGCTCTCCCTTTCCTCTGAGTGTTACCAGCTCGTTTGCATCCTTCAAACCACAGCCCCAATGCCACCACCTCAGAGAGGTCCTCCCTGATTTCTTCCTCTTCCTCCCCTGAGTGCCCTGGTGACACCCTGATTATCACCTCCACGTGGAGTATCACATGCTAGCATTACCTCAGGTATTTGGTCACTATTTATTTCCGTCTCCCCACTAGGACAAAAGCTCTGAGGGGGCAGGGCCTAGTTGTCTTTTGCGTCTAGCCCCTGACACAGTGCCTGGAATTTCCTGGAATCTCAATAATTCTTTGAAGACAGAATTGTTCCCTATACTATGAAATTGCTAAAAGAATTTGGTCAAGTATTCTGATTTTACCAAAAAATCTCATAAATATTATAGATTTTCAACCTCTGTGAAATTTTTGTTTTTTGTTTTTTTAACGGTCCCAAAATAAGCTTAGGACAATAAAATACATTCAGAAGTTGTTAACAAGGGATGGATTTTGCTTTATTTAAAGGCTTCATTTTTGGAAAATCCTTAATTTTACCTGTCCTACCACTTCATACAGCCATTTTAACTTTTAAAGCTCTTGGCTTTTTATTTTTCTACTTCAAGTATCTTTGTACGCTTTGATGAGAGAAAACATTAAATAAATTTTGTTAGGTGAGAGGCGTATTACTTCTCTGAAAAAGCTCAGAATTTACAGAGAAAAAAATCATTTCGAGGAGCTGGACAGCCAGCAGGGTCAAAGGCAAGATTACTAGAAGTGGCACACGGGAGGCTGTATCTTGTCCTCCGATGTGCGTCTACTGTGGGCACGCGCTAAGATTTTAACTTATTTTAAGGGAACTCTTGGTCTTCCGGGATTATCAATGTCCAAATCACAACTTCCCACCACGTTTTCGCCCCTCCTTGTCTGTTCCCACAAAACGTGGTGCTCCCCAGAGCTTTCTTAATGCAAAGTCATGCATGCATAGTGGACTTCAAATAAATAAATCCCAGCCCGTTCACTGTTGTTTGTATCACAAAGCTCCCGCTGACCAGCTGGCACATACGTAACCTCTAAGGCTTCTGTGGCTTGATTTATTTTGCAGTCTCTTAATTCATACGTATGATGCCACTGCTTTATATTACAGGGGCAGGGCCATCTTTTCTATAAATTATGAAATCAGTTGGAAAGCCCGATTGCCTGTTAGTGAATGTGCGCTCCGTGAACATTAATCTCACACTGGGCTGCAGTCAACAAAGTCCTGGCATCGGGCCAACCCACCAGCACCGGAGCACTTTTGACTGCAAGTCAGGTTCACTGAGCTGAGCAAGTGTGGAAGATGGATTGCAGAGCAGCCCACAAGGCTGTGGTAGGATGCAAAGGACAGTAATGACTTTAGACTGAAGAAACTTGAGAAGGACTTGGCAGAATGGGTGCATGTAGACCATGGCAATGGAGAAGCAGCAGCAAAGGCCAGATCTTTCTGACGTAGAGGAATCCGAGAGAGTGGCGGAGACATCACAAAAGGGGGGCCAAGTGGCAAACCAGAGCCAGCCTCCAAGGAATATGGATCTGGGAGACAGAAACTAGCTGCCTAAGGACATCCAGGCTGCACACATCAGACCCAGAGAGGGGTGTGCGCGTCTGTGTGTGCACATGCACACAGGTACACCTACTAGAAATGAGGCCAGCTTCCTTCCACAGTCACCCCATTTGTCAGTGCAGTCATTATTTTTAAAGTCCTCTATAAATCTGAGGATTGCATTTTAAATTTGTCTATAAAAATAATACATAGGGGGCACCTGGGTGGCTCAGTTGGTTAAGAGTCCGACTCTTGATTTCTGCTCAGGTCATGATCTCACAGTCCCGGGATGGAGACCCACATCGGGCTCTGAGCTGGGCTTCGAGCCTGCTTGGGATTCCCTCTCTCCTTCTCTCTCCTCTCTCTCTGCCCCACCCCCACTTGCACGCATGTATGCATGCTCTCTCTCAAAAGAAATAAATAAACATTAAAAATAAAACATACATAGCCTTTGCCCCTCCCCCAAACCACACATGCAAGCTCATAGGCACACATCGTCCTCAAGTGTATAGAGTAAAACATGGAATGTCACGACCTCCATTTACACCTCCCGACCTTATTCCCTACATACAACCAACATGAACTAAAGGTTTCATCAAGCTTTCCTCAGACTTTGGCTTTGTTCTCTTTCTCCAAGAAGGGCGTGCTTGGAACTCAGTGAGTGAGTGAGGGGAGTAGCTCTCCAGCCTCTGTCTCTGCACTCGCTCACCCCCCAGCCAACACTGGACTCTTCTTGCTGGAGCCTTGTTTGCTGCTAGGAAAACCCCAGTGGCTCTCCCCGGTGCCTACCACACGGCATCCACACCAGTCATCCGTCCTCAGCCCACCTTATCCAACCACATCCCCTCTCTGAGACTTCCGTCCAGCTACACCTGTCCACCTCATTCACCTTATCTGGCCTTCCCTGGGTTTCTGCCCATGCTGTCCTCTGCCTGGTGCACTGTCGTTGTCTCCTCCCACCCACCAATCTCTCCTCCCTTCTTTGCTCATTCTTTTGTTCCTTATTCTTCAATGTCCACCTCATACTCTCCTTCCTTGGCAAAGCACACCTGTTCCTCCAGCCCAGCAGCTCTCTCTTTTCCCTAAATACCTATTGAGTCACATGGCATTTATTGTTTTCTAATTATTTGTGGAGTGTTAATTCTCTCTGTTCCAATTAAAAAGAAATCTCTTGAGGTTAAGAAACTTGCCTTAACAATTCTGTTGGCCCCACAGAACCTTGGTATTCACGTTGAACGATTGGGAAAAGTCACAGTGTCCAGGAAATGCACAGGAGACCAAGAAAGTTTGCTTTCCACTCAGATACTTGTCTCCCCACTATTTTGTACACAGGGCTGGCTTTCACATTTCTGCTTTTGGTTTATGACCCTATAATCATTCCTTTTTATGTGGTCATTAAAATGGAGGTGAAATTACCTTCAGGGCAAGGCCACTAATAGGCTTGTTGGATTCACTGAGCCTCTCCTTTAGGGGATAAGAATGTGTGTGTGTGTGTGTGTGTGTGTGTGTGTCCTAGAAATTTGGAAAGACACTTTCACTCTCAAAAATAAAACCAGCCCTTGGAAGTACAGCAGGTAGTTAAGGCTTACCTAAGGATTGAGACCCACTTGCTTTTAACTTTAAACAATTTCTTCCTTATGCCATTTTAACCACTTATGAAATGCTTTCTTTCTTCTCATTTAGCGTAGAAGAAAACTTAAAAGGGTAAATCTACTGGTGTATGACATATGGAGGTCAAGATCTTACATAGATTTTTCAGCATTAAGGCAGAACGAATGGACTGCAAGATTACAAAGAAAACAAATTCAGAGCAGTAACCTTTCGAGAACTGCCAAATTGCTGGCAAGATGAAAATGGGGTTGCATTTGAGAAATTATGCCATGTTGTGCTTCTTGGAGAAATATACAGCACAGAGGACTATATGTGTTTTTGTTTGAAACTATTTTTAATATTCATAATGATACCAACTGAAGCAAATGTGACTATATGTAGAACATCCAGTAAATGGTAAGTAGTCGTCATGAGGAAGGGGGAAGTTATGTGGAAATAGAGGCTCTGGTGAAATGAGTATATTTTTGAAATATCAGACACATTCAGCCTGGATGCTGAAGATCACTGTGCAGGGTGAGAAAGAAGTCAAAAATTTGCCCAGAAAAACTCAGAAATCACAGCAAACAGAGGGCTTGATTCTCAGAAGTATGAAGGAAGGGAATATATAGAAGAAAATGTCTCTCTGCATATCATAAAAATAGCAAAATTTCCAGCATATGCTGCTTATGCTGCTATTTAACTTTTTTATTCTGGCAGACCATTTGTGACTAGTGATGGGTGGGGCTGTTCTTGCATGTATGTTTCAGCCAAGTATGATGAATGCTCAGAATATTTTTCCTGACCTTACATGAATTTACTTTTGGTTCTTTTCTCTCTCATGTGCCTTCTCCTGGTGTTTTCTACCAGATGGGGTTCCCAGGCAGCTCCATACAGGATCATATCAGAGATATATGGAGTAATTCCATTTAGATATAAAATTGACCCATTTCCGAAACGTGTTCCCTTATTTCCTTCATTTATTTTGGCATACGCGAGACAGCAAGCAAATAAGAATGTAAGTAACGTAAGATTAATAAAGAAGCAAACACATACTAATAAAGATTTAACTCCTACATTCATTACTTCTTTCCAGGCTTTAAACAAATGTTACGTATAGGCTTTTTCATAGTTCAATCAGTGTATCATATCTTCGGGTCTATTTTACTTTCAGATTTATTTGCCCACTCGCATATTTCTACATAGTGATAAAGCTCACACATTTCCAATTTATAACACCCATTTGATATTCTGGTTCTTAACATACCACAGCTTGTTTAGCTGTTTTCCTTTGGTAGTGCATCTGAGTTATGGTCAAATTTTTACTATTATATACACCAGTGATTCAGATGTCTGGGTAAGATATCACGTATTAATTTCTTCTTTAGATTATTTTTTAAGGAATTTTCAAAACTGGAGTTCCTGCAAAAAGGAAATGAACTATGCTTCAAAAACTCCCATGACCTACATCCAAACTGTCTTCCAGAAAGTTTACAACGTGTTGTGCCAATAGCCATTGAAAGTGTGTTTGTTTTCCCATATCCCTTATAAAATTGAACTTTCTCACATTTACTTATCTTTGCTAACTTGAGGAATTCATTGAATGACTTTTTATTCATATTTCTGTAATTTCAAAAAAGGCTGTGATTTTTTAATGTAACTATTTATAGAATTTATTGCTTCATATACTGTTCATCTCCTTTGAACGTTTACTAACTTCTATGTTTATATGAATTTTTATGTTTTTGTAATAGAGACAGTAGAAAACAGGGGTTGCAAGCATGGCTCTGAAACCAAACTCCTGGATTTGAATTCAATCTCTATCACTTATTAGGAAGTAAACTCCAGCAAGTTCATCAATCATTCCGTGTCTCAGTTTTCTCCTTTGTAGAATGGTGATGATAATAGCATCTACTCACAAAGTTGCTTTGAAGATTAAATAGGTCATTACATGTAAAGTGGTTAGAACAGTGGCAAGCAGATAGTAAGTCTATGTAAATGTTTGTTTACTATTATAAATAAGCCTTTGAGTTAAAGTTATTTTTCCATTCTGTTTCTTTCTGGTGTTTATTCTATGACACTTAATTGAATATAAAAGAGATATCCAAGTATGCCCTTTTATTGCTAGGAAAAGTATCTTATCACCACTCTTTGATGATTTGCACTTGGTGGACTACTGGGATTAGAATCCAAGTGAAGGTAATACTCAGAATACTTGTAATTAAAGAATAACTGTTTTAGAAAACAATCAAGATATTTAACAACTGACAACATTTAACAGTGATTAACAATTGTTTCAAGAGTCAATCAAAATATTTAGCAATGATAGAAATTAATCAGCCAGAACAAGGCACCCTCCAATCAGAACAGTCAGAAGCTGGCATCAGCCTGTGAAAATATACTTGATAAATACTATCCCTGCATTCCAGGTAACCTTTTTTTTTAACTTTTTAAATGAAGTTTCTTTTTATTTACTTATTCTTTGAGAGAGAGGGAAAAGGAGAGAGCACGTGCATGTGTGAGAGTGGGGGGAGGAGCAGAGAGAGAGAGAGAGAGGGAGAGACAGAGAGAGAGAGAGAGAGAGAGAGAGAATCCAAAGCAGGCTCCGTACTGTCAGAGCAGAGCCTGATGCAGGGCTTGATCTCACAAACCATGAAATCACAACCTGAGCTGAGATCAAGAGTTGGACACTTGACTGAATGAGCCACCCAGACATCCCTCCAGGTTAACTCTTCAGTAGTGTTAGGCAATTATTCAATTAACATGTATTTAATAGCAAATTCTTTCCAAAGCATGGTATTACTTCTGATTTGCAATGCAGTCACTTCTCCTTTTAAGAGGGATATTTAGGTGATTTAATTGTGTTCAAAATACCTGTCCTTTACTTTTTACTTCTAGTTAAAACATCTAGCTATAGCTACTCTCATTAGTACCATACTAATTGGAAATAATGCCAGGGATAAGCAACGTACAGCTTGCTATGGAGTCTTCAAATGGAATATTTAATGTATAAAAACCATTTACCCCACACAATATTGATTAAGAGATTGTCACAAGGCTAACACTTTCTGATAAAACGTGAAGAAGACATTAAGAAATCATATTTTTCACAAATTATAATAAATATTGAGATGTTTGGAAGCCGTCGGCTGTTTGGAATGAGCTTTTTACTTGTCATTGTATAGACAGCTATGGCCTCTGGTTATCAAAAAGGACATTGAAAGCAAATGGAATACAGTCTGCCAATTGGTGTTACAGAGTTCTATCATCGCAAGCGCCTACTCCATTGATATTTGCCATTTTTTTCTCAGAGAAGTGAAAAAATAATTACAAGCTGTCTCTTTGGCTTATATATGGTTTGTACCCCCATTTCTTTTTCCATCTCTTAGTTCTGAAATTTCAATAACTGCTTCTTACTAGTTGTATACTGCTGGGCATGGTGCTCTGAAAAAGTTAAATAAAAAGAGAGCTGCATTTTCCAATCATATTAGCAAAGATTCCAGGACCACATATTATGAGGAATATTATGACTTTGCTCATCACACTTTCTGCATTCTGTCTCGTCCCTTTCAAACTTAATTGACGTATTCCATTGTGTGCACATTTTCCTAACACTTTTGAATTTATCTGTCGGAAATACAATGTGGACGATCCTGTTAGAGAGGCATCCGCCTCAGTACTCTGAGAAGCAGACGAATAAAGATGGGACATGATACATGAGATCCGATAAATGCAAAAGTTACCGTAAGACATATGGCCCAGCAAGATCACGCCTTGACAATGGCTGATCAACGGGGTTAAGATATTCTAAGAAAGCATGTGTCACCGTTGTGGAATCGGCAACCTAGAAACCCAGAAAATGAGTGTGAGCAGCGATATGTCAGGGTTCATGTTAGTCATCTGGGAAGAGGGGCTCACTGAGCAGATTGAAAGTGTATTAGATGAATCCCCAAGGAGCAGAGGAGTTGTATTAGTTAAAAACAAACCACAAGCCTGTGTTCAAATCCCAATTCTACCACCTATCAGTGACTTCAGGTAAATTATTTAACACCTCTGGGCTGGTTTTCTCATCTGTAAAATGGGGATGATAATACTACCACTTACTTCCTGGGTACTGAAATAAGTTCACATATGAAAGCATTTAGAATGCTGCCAAATGCACACGGAGCGTAGAAGCTGATAATGAGTGGAGGCTTTAGAATGTACCTAATATGTAGTAAGCACTCAATAGCTGTTAGCTGTTATTTATATTAATAATAAATATCATTGTGCTTTAATGACATAATCACATAAAGGGACCCTTTGGTTCTCAAGCGTCTTCCCGTGCAGACTCGCCTAATGGAAAGGATATGCTGACCTATGAAAGTGACTCTCCAGTTAATGACATGACCTGAGCTGTCTTGGAAATTAATCTTCTGCTGAATATACATCATTTTGTTCTGAGTTTGATTCGTGTGACTCCTTCTGGCGAAACAAGATCTGCTTTTTGGAAGCGCAACGCTAAAAGCCAGACTTCAGATAGAGATGAGTCCGTTAAGGCACCATCCCTTTGCTGCCTTCTGCCTGAGTGACAAGAAGACTACAGCAAGTCACAGTCATATCCTCTAGGAAACTACTCAGGACATGACACCTGTTGAGCTCGCATGAGAAAGCTCTGACAGAGACGAAAAGGTTAGTTGATCCGTGAGTGCACAACCCCACCCCCTCAGGTCAGCAGTTGCGGACCGTGAGAGTTTTAGGCTGCACGATCACTTTGAACCTGAAAATCAGACAGACCTACAGAATGACGTGTAGCCAAAGTGCTTTTCGGTTAGCATTAGGTAGTTGCTACCCGAAGAACTGCTTATTCCAGAGAAGATGTGGCATCTACAAAAATGTACAGTGCTTTTTGTTCTATTCATAGTGGTTAAATAATTTATTTTGTTGTATTGGCTACATTCCCCGAGTGGCAATCATTTGACATGCATGGCAGTTAAATATCTGCCAAGCACCCCACGGGTTGCGGGGAGTCTGACAAAAGGTCACCGAGTCCGCTGGAGGTTTGCTGGAATAGTGAGGCAGGGCCTCTGCTGAAACTTTTGCTGGAAACCCCCACTGGGCTGATATGTGTTCTATGGCCTTATTAGTTTAAAATTTAATAATTTTTCAGCACTTATTGCATCTACTACAAGCTCCCAATGAAAAAGGAAAAAAAAAAAAAAGCGAAGACCTTTTCTCTTGCTTTAAAGTATAATACTTTTACAAAATGCTATTGTTTGAAACCAAATGCCAGGACAATGATGCTGGGGCTGGGTGACAGCTGCTGGCGGAACTCCAGGGAAAGGGCGGAATGGCAACCTGGCTTCTCCTTCCCAGAGCCCAGGCCCATTTATGAGTAATGAGAATCGGCTCTGGGGGCTGAGGATGCTGTCATGATCCAGAGAGCCAGGGTGCTGGGCTCATCACATGTACGGCAAGACCCGGCATTCTTTCGAACCCTTGAAGATAAACAATGGGTCCTCAGTTGAACGTTTTGTCTTCTCTGGCTAAATATCCATAATTCATTCATCATTCCTCTTAAATGATGGTTTAGATTCCATTATTAGCTCGATAAGAGTCACCTGGAGGACCCTTTAAACTAACCGGATCCTCTGTAGGTTTTAACCCTCAAACATAACTGACAACTTTTAAGCTATCTTGGGCCTGCCCAGAATCATATAAGAATTGCTAAGGATTCTCACACCAAGGGTAGACCCCCAGACCCAGAATACATGGGATCTTAACCTCAGCGGCTGAAGGGAGGGGACTGTATCACTTAGGCCCACCCATCAAAGTGTCGGCTGACCACCTTTCTCTGTTGGCTCCAGAAGGTCCTCTGAAAGGGATGCATGTGCTTATGTGACCCAGACTTTGAAAAACACAGTCAACATTCACCTTAAACTTGTCATACTAGGGACAGAACAAAGACTTAAGTGCATTCTGTCAAAATACAGGAGTTAAACTTAAGAGGATAATAAAAACAAGAAAGGAGTAATAAAACTGCCAACTCCTCCTTTTTCTCCAAGCTCTATTTAGGCAAAATTCTATTTGTTCTCTTACGGAAAGAGAAGGCTGTCCGATTTAAGGGCCCAAGCAAACAAGAAACAGGACATGTTAATTGAAGGAATTATTGTAAATCAAAGTCTGAGTGTGAAATTACATGCTTCATAATTTTACACTTAAGTGAAGTGCATTTCTGTCCATGCTTGTAAAGACAAAGAATTTTCCTCGTGTCTGACATATCAAATACCAATAACCTTGCCACATAGGAGCCAGAGTGTAAAGTTGGATGATTCTGAAAGCTTTTTTATTGTAGTGAACGTGAGGATGTGCAAAATGCATCGTCACTCCATTATGCGGGCATCTAGGTGTTTGATCATTCATCAACACCCCTGAAAGTGTGACTGAAGGCAATAGAGTACATAAGAGAAATGTTGTAGTTCTAAAAAAGTTTAAATATAGAGGGGCGCCTGGGTGGCTCAGACAGCTGAGCATCCGACTTCGGCTCAGGTCATGATCTCGCAGTCTGTGAGTTCAAGCCCCGAGTCAGGCTCTGTGCTGACAGCTCAGAGCCTGGAGCCTGCTTCGGATTCTGTGTCTCCCTCTCTCTCTGCCCCTCCCCTGCTCATGCTCTCTCTCTCTCTGTCAAAAATAAATAAACATTAAAAAAAAATTTTTAAAGTTTGAATATAGATATCTACATATCTATATTTATGTATTTACTTATATTTATAGATATCGATTTCAGAATGAAAGTATTGTGACCTAAAATATTATCCTATAAAATAAATATCAGCTAAATGAATCCAGGCACAACTTGATGAAAGTCACTATACTGTATGAATTTGCGACACGAGTGCGAAATAAGTGTCAGGAGAACATAAAACACTGGTACTTAATCATTTTGAACTCCTCTTAAAAAAAAAGTCAGTGGTAGATACAATCTAACTGTAATATGAGGACTGCTTAATATCAGCCCTTCAAACATCAGGACTGATTAATACAATAAGGGACAGAGCTCGCAAAAGAGCCAAGTGGGGGAGGAGTGCCAAGAAGAACAGCTCTGTTCTACTGACGGGCATGTATTAAGCATCGTATAGCTGATGTTCCAATTGGCCCTGAATTATTTCTCTGTAACAGCAAAGTTTTTCTGAGCCACCTCTAGGCTTTCCTTCAGTTTCTTTATGACAAATGGCTTCTTAAAATTAAAACTACAGAGATGGTATGGTAATCAGAATGTAACAAGAATGTGCAGTCTCTCTGTGTCAAACTAAACAGTCTTGAAGTCAGCGTTCCTCAAGGTGGGGTTCCAGACCACTGATGTTGGAACCCCCTGAAAGGTACCTTGTTTGCAAACAGTATTCCTAATTCCTATCCAAGACCTAATGAATCAGTCTTTCCCGGTATGAGGATGGGGCCTAGGCCTCTTCAATAAACCTGCCAGGTGATGCTCTTACACACTAAATCTTGACAAATAACCCTTAAAGGAAGGGACTTAGACTTGGACTTGGGACTTGGACTTAATTAGCCTTATATAAATCAAGTGTTTCACTGGTGCACAATAGAATCCTCCGGGGAAGTTTAAAGCCACACAACCACGACTGCACCTCATCCCCAGAATGTCTAATTTGGTTGGCCTGAGATGAGTCCTGGGAAGCAGCAATTTTTTTTTTTAATTACACACGCTATTCTAACATATAACTAAGATTGGATGTTCACAAGAGCCAAAGAAAACAAGCGTCTTTCAACAGATGAATGGATAAACAAAATGTGGTATATACATACAATGATATACCTTTTAGCCATAAAAAAGGAGTCAAATTCTGATATATACTACAACATGGATGAACCTCGAAATCATTTTGTTAAGTGAGATAAGTCAGATACAACAGGACAACCATTGTATGATTCCAATTATATGAGGTAGAGGCAAATTCGTAGAGAATAGAATGAGCAATTCATACAGACAGGAAGTGGAATCGAGATAACCAGGGCCAGGGAGCAGGGGAAAATGGGGAGTTCGTGCCTACCGGTTACAGATTTTCTGTTTGAGGTGATAGAAAATTTCTGGAAATATGTAGTGCTGACAGCTACGCAGCAATGTGTCTAATGCCACAAAATTTACACTTAAAAATGGTTGCAGTTGTGAACTTCATGTTATGTATCTTTTACCACAATCAAAAAGGCTTTAAACGATATTAGCTAGGATTGCGAATCTTTGCGTCTAACACATACAGGGGAAGCAAACCAGCTGCCAAAGGAAAAAAAAATTGGGCTTGTCACTCCTTTAGTAAAAGGGGTTTACCAACTCCCCACTGATCGTGAAAAAAGGTGAAATCCTTCACGTAGCCTACAAAGCCCTCCAAAGTTTGGCCCTGGACTACCCACCCAACATCCTCTCTCATATCCACCCTCCATCCTCTGCTGCAGCTCTAACTCCAAACTGAACGATGAGCAATCGTCAGAATACCGTTTTGGATGCACACATCCATGCTTTTCCCACATGCCGTTCTTCCTTTCTGCAAAGCAATCTCCTCGCCAAAGACTGCTGGTGCAGCTCACCAATTAAGGCCGTGATGTCGACCCTGGCTGCATATTAAAATTTCCTACAGAGCCTTTTAAAACTAAGCATGCCTGGGCCCCTCCTTAGGCCAGTGAAATCAGTCTATTTCAGAAGTGGGAACGGAGCATCGTTTTCTTAAACGCTCCCCAGGTGATTCTAATGTGTGAGTGTGATTGAGAACCACTTCTTATTACTCAACGTGTGGTCTGCTGACCAGCAACCTTGACATCATCTTGGAGCTTGTTAGAAATGCAGAATCTCAAGACTCATCCTAGACTTAACTGGTTCAAAATCTGCACTGTGACAAGATCCGTAGGTGATTTCTTTGTTCATTAAAATTTGGGAAACTCTCTTAAGCTCATCTCAGGACTCTCAGAAGCCTTCCAGGGCCCTGTAGCCTTGTTGACCACTTGTGCCAGAACATTGCTCCGTATGTGCACTTCTCTCATTGTACTGGGATTTTGAGATCTTGAGGCAGAGACGTTTTGTCTTTACGTCTCCAGTAGATAGCAGGACATCTGGCTTCCATAAATAACTGCTTGAATTAAATTTTGAAAGTAACAACTTCATAATTAACATTTCAAAGATAATGATAACACTCTAACCGTAAAGAATAAGGCATGGCAGAATAAGAGAGCCCACCTGTGGAGCAACTATTCTGTGTCAAGATCATCAAACATGGAATGTCCACCTTTACAAGAGCTCCACAGGATAAGCATTACCATCTCCATATTATAGATGGAGTCAACGAAGCTCCAAGATGAGAAGACATTTGGTTACAGAGCTGGTGGGTGATAGGAGAGGTTTGAACCCAACTCTGCCTTGTTTTACAGCCAGTTTTGCTGAGCATCTAGCAATTTATTTTTTTTTTAAGTTCATTTATTTATTCTGAAAAAGAGAGAGAGTGAATGGGTGAGCAGGATAGGGGCAGAGAAAGAGGAAGAGAGAGGCTCTGCTCTGTCAGCACGAGCCCAGTGTGGGGCTTGATCCTATGACTTCGAGATCATGACTTCAGCCGAAACCAAGAGTCAGGCATTTAACCGACTGAGCCACCCAGATTCCCCATGAGCTTCTAGCAATTTAAAAAGCCAACTCTCATTTCGGAACGTCCTGAGTGTCCCTTTATTCTCTTCTTTACTCCCTCTACCTGTCCTTATCATCTCATTGTATCAGTGAGTGTGACCTTCTCCTTTTGTCCAAATTCATCTCCCCACTGGACCTTTTCTCTCAGTCTCTATTTTTCTCCCCCTCGATGACTTACCTTGTCCCTCAACTGGGATTGAAGTACATTTTGGACTCTTGTTTTAATTATCAAATGTCTTTTCTCTTTCTAAAATCCAATATCAGGTCAATTACATTCCTCAGTAAGTATTTAAGATCTCTGATAAGTCCTCTTCTGCTAGGACTTAAAGTAGGTTATAGATTAAAATACAATCTGGAGGTAATTTTAATTGAAAGTAAGAAATTTTACTGTTGCTTCTCCTCGGTTTGATTTTATGCACAAGATAGAAATTGTAAGCCTAAATGAAGTTGCTTTTTGTTGGAAAGGAAGGCTCCAAGGACAGCTCTTGTCTTTCTTTGCCCTTCAACAGAAAAGGAACACAACTCAGCTTCCCTCCCTTTTCTTCTGTGTATCAAACTCCAGATTAGGTGGGAACATTTATTTGAGAAACAAAATGGCTTATTATTTATCTAGGTGTCATGTATAAATATCCAGCTTCACTGATAACTATAACAAATTTTGTAACCCAGTCCACAAATACATATTTTTCTTTGAAAGAATTTTTTATTAAAAAAAAAGTTATTTAATGTTTATTTTTGAGAGAGAGAGAGAGAGAGAGAGAGCAAGTGAGGGAGGAGAAGAGAGGGAGGGAGACACAGAATCCAAAGCAGGCTCCAGGCTCTGAGCTGTCAGTATAGAGCCCCACACAGGGCTCGAACTCACAGACTGCGAGATCATGACCTGACCTGAAGTTGGAGACTTGACTGAGCCACCCAGCCACCCCTCTTTGAAAGAATTAAAAAAGAAAATAGAACATTTCAAAAACTTCCTAAGAGAAAACAATGGTAACACTAAGTTAAGCAAAATGTCAAGACTAAAACACCCCACATTTAATATAGAACAACAATTCCTTTGCTGGAATAGAATTTGAACGGAAAAGAAATAGCAGTGTGATATATAGCCTGGTATATCCAAATAAAGATTACCACGATATTTTATGATAGCACTGTAAGGCCAAATGAAAGAAAATTACTGCAGGGTTGAGTCTCCACAATGTCAAAATAACAAACTAGCTATGGTAATTCAAACCCAAACAGTATTACCTAAGATGTACCCTGTACCCTCTTGGGGTGTCTTCTCCTCTACACTTCTTAGTGAGAATTGTCTCCTCTTTGTAGAGTTGGCCATCACTGTAGGGTGACCAGATTGTCCTTATTTGTCCAGAACTTCCCCAGTTCTAGCTCTTCCCCTTGCCCTGAAAAGCCCTCAGTCCCAGGCAAACTCAGTCACCCCGCCTGTCAGTCATGTGTGTGCCTGACCATACCCCCCATTTGCATGTTCAGGGGTGATAGTCTGACTCAAACTGAGGCAGTTGCACAATGTCTCCCAGTAAATCTTTCTTCTGTGCGCAGGTCTGGACTGAAAGGGATGTAAACCAGGTCTAGAGCGGCCAGAGCACTGCGCGAGAAAGCTGGCTGTGTGTACTTTCCCGGGGCAGTACATCTAAGGGGGCACCATTCACAATGCGGATGTTCATTTGACACTTTTTTCAGCAGTAAAAAGTCTTGTTACTACAAAATCAATATATTATGACAATTTTCTGACTGATGGAATTAAAGTGTATTGAGGAAGGAAGCCTATTTCTAATTGACACACGAGTAGCATATGGGCTGGTGGCTTTGCTGGAGGCAATTGTGTTTGGTGATATGCATTAGGGGAAGCCGAGAAAGCCACTCTGTGCAGAGAAGGGAGGACGAAGACGCCAAGAGCATAAGCAAAGACCAGAGCCCACGTGTGTAAAGGCGGGGGAGTCTGTCTGCCTCAGTTCCTTATTCCAGTCTTCCCCTCTGCAGCCTGACTGCCTCCTTAGGAAGATATTCAGACAACTTATAACAAAATCTTCCTTTTCGTTTACATCAAATGCATGGATTCTGTAACTGAGAATCAATAGAGTTAATAGATGCAAATTCTGTAATTTGCATCTGAAAGTTAAAGACATGAAAATAAAACAAACACGTTATGTGACAAAATTGCTCACTTTATTTATTTTCTGAAATGACCAGAAATTTTAATAACAGTACTTTATCTTCTCCATGTAGACATAGCCTCTGAGGAAAAAAAAAAATAATAACGAGTTGGGGCACCTGGGTGGCTCAGTCAAGCTTCCAACTTCAGCTCCATTCATGATCTTGTGGTCCATGAGTTTGAGCCCCGCATCGGGCTCTGTGCTGACAGCTCGGAACCTGGAGCCTGCTTCAGATTCAATGTCTCCCTCTCTCTCTGCCCCTCCCCACTCACCCTCTGTCTCTCTGTCTCTCAAAAATAAATAAACATTAAACAAATTTAAAAAATAATACATTATTAGAGAAATCATAACTGGGAAAAACATTTTAAGTGTATATTGCCAACACACTTAGTGAATAATAATAAAGACATCTGCGAGTATGGTATTAATAGCAAGTACCCTTTGGATGTCTGTAAATAGATATTATTAAATGTTAGTAATATAACAAATTTTGTATAAGAACTTAGCCTGATGGGTAAAGATGTCATTACTAGCAAAGAGATTAAAAATGAGCATCAGATTTGTTTCTCTCTCTCTTTTAGTGATGGGCGTATAATGTCATCCTTGAGATGGTGAAACGAAGGAAGTCTTCAATTAAACCCTTGATGAGTAACTGCAGAATATCCATTCCGTTTCAAATTCTTTTTATGATAAGTCTTGATATTTTCCAAAGCATATTGTTTGTGCTGCATCTCATGTAATATCTAAAGTCTATCACATGACAGGTAATTCAATTGTGAGATTGCAAGGTTTCTTTTCTATTAAATCACTACTAATGGTAATACTGTGTATTTCGAGAGAGCTTTTCTTTAAAAGTAGGTTAGAGAATGTCTTGTTGATCTGCTCTTGGAAGATACATGCAGCACCCATGTTGTGCACAGGAAAAAGAAATGTTTCTAACGTATTCTAAAGAAAGCCACTTTCTTCAAACCTTTACTTACCAATATTATACATTCTGTAGCAAAACAAAATGAGCTCTGCGTCTCCTGGCATAATTGAAAAGCTTATTTTTAAATGCCATATGTTACTATGATTCACGCTGTGTTTTTAATGATTATCGCACATGCAAGCAAAATGCTATATTAGTTTCATATTCATGTAATTCCCGATAATCACAAATACACACACAATGAAAGACAGGAACAATATTAGGGTGCCAGAGAATCTCAAAAAGTTCTCTAATCTCTCATCTCATCTTTATAGACAATTGAACTTAAGTCATCCAAGACAGATGGTAGCATTTCCTTTTCAATTTAATAAATGCTTTATGGAGTTCCACAATGCCACCTAAACTACAGAGGATAAAAGAAAAGTTGAAGAACCTGATTCTGTTCTTAAGGAATATACAATATTTTTTCCCAAGAGGTAGAAAATAAATAATAGTATAGTAGTGTTGTGTATATCTCGGAATGGCAGACAGTAAAGGCTCTCAAATTTTAGCATACATCAGAGTCCCTTGGCAGGTTTGTGAAAACAGAGATTGCTGGGTTCCTACCTCCCATTTCTGATTCAGTAGGTCCAGGGTGGGACTCAAGAATTTGTGTTTTCAACAAGTTTCCAAGTGACGGTGACATTGCTGGTTCCCAGACCTCATTCTGGGAACCAATGCAGTAAAATATAGGGATTAACAATGCAGGCTGCGGAGTTCAAGTGCAGAATTTGGGTACCAGCTGCATAATATTGCAGAAGCTATTTATTCTCATTGACCCCATTTATTTGCCTGTAAACTGGAAACAATAATAGCGCTTGCCTCAAGTATTATTATGGGGATTAAATGAGATAATGCTTATAAAGCCAGGACAGTGCCTGGCACATAGTAAGCACACAACAAATGTTCATTATTAAAGCTATTTTTTATTAGCAGTTTCCACACCAGTTCTCAAACCAGTACTGGTATGTGGGAAAAAATTATATGTATATGATAGTACAAAATTATAAAGTGTCTTTTTTTAGAAACCATTTTTCTTTTACTGTAAGATAACATACTTCCTAATTTTTGGTACTGGCACATGTTTACGTCTATGAAAATAATGGTGATAGGAACTGGCATTTCCTTACTTGAATGATAAAATCTTGACCATACCATAACTATTACCCTCCCCCATTATAATTTGAGCTTGAATTAGGAAAAAATCAAGAAGAGTTAAAATCGGGGGCTTCCCAAGAGGGCCACAACGACTGTCATCCAGATTACAACACCAGGAAGGCCACAAATCTCAGAAAGAAGAAAGGGAGCTCCTGTAGGACTGATGCTCAGTTGTGGCAAGAGCAGCGGTCACAGGAAGGGGTCAGAAGGGCAGTGGGCAAGAATGGAGTGCACAAAACACAATGCTGGCTCTGTTTGCCCCACTCAATGTAACAAGACAAGGAACTGCGATGTGCCTGGGTGGCCTCCATGTGACCTCCCCTAATAGGTCAACGTACAGTGCAATGCACGCATTTGTGTTGCCATGGCAACTTTAAGGCAACCCTATCTCAGGACCTAACCTGAGAAGTCAGAGACTAGACCCTGTCCTGACCTCTTGACTGATGATTTTTCTGACAGAGGGACTTTATTGATAAAGCTGGACTTAAACTCCAAATTTGTTCTATTCTGCCAGAGTGGGGTGCAGGTTATCCCCTGGGTTTAGGGGATAGGCCCCGTGTGGCAGTCAAATGTTTCTGTCTCTGCTACCTTGGTCCATATCTGACCATCAGGCAAAAGACAGGTAGACCATATGAAGCTCTCAAAGATAAAATACAATTTCTGTCGATATTTTAGCTTAACTGTTTTGGCTCTAATTAACCATACTTTCATGCTATTAGATTAGAAAAAACAATCTAAGCAAGGATTTTGAATAAATATTTTCTTAAGTTCCATTCGAACCTCTTTAGTGGATGTCAGGAGTTGGAATCAGGGAGATGGTAAAATTCAGGAGAAGGGTGAAAGTTAGTGATACCTTTGGGGCTTACTAATAGATAATAACCGACTGTTTTGATGATTCAATATTTTGAGTATAAAAATGGCTACCCAAATCAGCCATAGCATACCCCAGACAGACCTGCTTCATGGTAGACAATCCCAGTAACTAAAGCTCATTAAAAAACATTGTTTTAGGGAGATGGGAAAAAGTATCTGCAAATCATATAGCTGAGAAAGGGCTAGTGTTCAAAATATAGAAGGAACTCATCTAACTCAATAGCAAAACAAACAAACAAACAAACAACTCAATTACAGAATGGGCAAAGGACCCAACTAGATATTTCTTCAATGTATAAATGACCAACAGACGTATGAGAAGGTAATCAACATCACTAACCAGCAGGGAAATACAAATCAAAACCACAATGAGATATCACTTTACACCTGTCATATGGCTATTAGTAAAAAATAAAAGATAACAAGTGTTGGCAGGGAAGGGGGAAAAGGGTATCCTGGTACACTATTGGTGGGAATGTAAATTGGTACAGCTATCTTTTAAAAATGGTGTGGCAGGGTGCCTGGGTGGCTCAGCCGGTTAAGCATCTGACTCCTGATTTCAGGTCAGATCATGATCTCACTGGGTTTGTGAGATTGAGCCCTGCATGGGGCTCTGCACTGACAGTGTGGAGCCTGCTTGAGATTCTCTCTCTCCCTGTGTCTCTGCCCCTCGCCTGCTTCCTCCCCCTCTCAAAATAAATAAATAAACTTTTAAAAAATGAATAGGGGCCCCTGGGTGGCTCAGTCGGTTAAGCGTCCGACTTCGGCTCAGGTCACGATCTCACAGTCTGTGAGTTCGAGCCCCGCGTCAGGCTCTGTGCTGACAGCTCAGAGCCTGGAGCCTGCTTCGGATTCTGTGTCTCCCTCTCTCTCTCTGCTCCTCCCCCGATGCTCTGTCTCTCTCTGTCTCAAAAATAAACATTTTTAAAAAAAGCATTTAAAAAATGAATAAAATAATAAAAACAGTGTGGAGATTTTTAAAAATACTAAAAATAGAAGTACCATATACTCTAGCGATCCCACTTCTGGGTATTAATCTCAAGGAATTGAAATCAGAATCTGGAAGAGATACATGGACTCCATGTTCACCACGCATGATCCAAAATAGCCAAGATATAGAAACAATCTAAATGCCCATCGACAGATGATTGGATAAAGAAAACGTGGTATGGGGGTGCCTGGCTGGCTCAGTCAGTTAAGTGTCCTACTCCTGATTTCAGCTCAGGTCATAATCTCACAGTTTGTGAGTCTGAGCCCTGCATCGGGCTCTGTGCTGGCAGTGAGGAGCCTGCTTGGGATTCTCTGTGTGCCTCTCTTTCTCTCTTTCTTAAAATAAATAAATATGTTAAAAAAAAAAAAAAGAAAGAAAGAGGGGCGTCTCGGTGGCGCAGTTGGTTAAGCGTCCGACTTCAGCTCAGGTCACGATCTCGCGGTCCGTGAGTTCGAGCCCCGCTTCGGGCTCTGGGCTGATGGCTCGGAGCCTGGAGCCTGTTTCCGATTCTGTGTCTCCCTCTCTCTCTGCCCCTTCCC
>NW_026057584.1:31350551-31386902 GCF_023721935.1 Panthera uncia | reverse complement strand
AAAAAAAAAAAAAAAAAAGAAAATGTGGGATGGATATACCGTAGAATATTATTCCGCCTTTAAAAAGAAGGAAGTCCTGCCAATTGCAGTAACATGGATGGACCTGCAGGACACGATGTTAAGTGAAAGAAGCCAGTCACACAAAGACACATACTGAATTACCTCACTTCTATGTGAAGTCTACAACAGCCAAACTCAGGGGCGGCTGGGTGGCTTAGTCAGTTAAGCGTCAACCTCAGCTCAGGTCATGATCTCACAGGTCATGAGTTTGAGCCCCGCGTCGGGCTGGGTGCTGACAGCTCGGAGCCTGGAGCCTCCTGCGGGTTCTGGGTCTCTTTCTCTCTCTCTCTTCCCCTCCCCCACTTGTGCTCTGTCTCTCTCTCTCTCTCAAAAATAAATAAATAAACTCAAAAAAATAAAATAAAATACTCAAACTCATAGACGTAGGGAGTAGAATGGAGGTTACCTGAAGCTCAGGGGAGGGAGGATTGGATAGGTGATGATCAAGGGGTACAGTAACAGTTGTGCAAGATAAATTCTGGAGATCTACTATATAGCATAGTGCCTGTAGCTAACAATAATATCTCATTGTATATTTAATATTTGCCTGATGGCACATCTTATGTTAAGTGTTCTTACTACAAAAAAGAAAATAATAATATTAAGAAGCGGAGAAAATTTTGAGAGGTAATGGGTATGTCCATGTCCTTACCGATGATGGATGCTTATCACCAAACTAAGAAATTGTATACCTTAAATATGGGTGGCTTTTTACATGTCAATCATACTTCAAAGAATGGTTTTAAGAAAAAGAATGAATGAAAAGCGTTGTCTTAGTTTCTCCCAAAGCCAATCCTGAGACAAAGATCTGGGTGCAAGTAGTTTATTTGGGAGATGACCCATGAAACGTGGTGAGAGAATGGAGAAGGGAGACGAGGAAGGGAGGAGAGCCAATAAAATTAATGTAGTGCAAGGGCACCTGGGATTCGGTCCTTCTGGAACTGTGAGGAACTGTGTGGAACACACCTTAGAACTGTCCCCTCACAGTAGCTGAATGTTTATCCACACAGCAGCCAGGAGAATGCACCTGGCAGACCAGCTAATTGGCTAAGGGCCCAGTGGCGGAGTTTTGAAACCCCTGGCCTCATTTGTGCTGAGGCCACACCTCCCAAGGCCACACCCACCAAAAACTGGGTGTGGCCGGGATACTAAGCAGACATGTTCCCGAGAGATAGGAGATTCCTTTCTTGGCGACTTCAGCTCGAGAACTTCCTGTGGGCTTTGCTGAACTTTCCCTAGACTATATTGCCATGTAGGATGCATCCACCCAACTTTCTCATCATCACCTTTGTCAGGGTCAGACTTATATCCAGGACTCACAGTATTCCCAGCCTCCCTTGGCCCTCTATTTCCTCCTACAGAGCAATTCCTCTACATGCCTTTTTAATAGCCCCTTAGCATCTACTTCTGAGAAAACCTAAGCAAACACATCCACAGCTGCTGCCCGTCCTTCCCTGATTGAGGTTCGCTCCTGGGGGCACTAATTTTCCAGTATTTCCAGTCTGTTCCATGCACTGGCTCCACCTGCTCTCAGGACCAGCGGACCCCCCAAGCCTGGAGAGGCAGGAAGCATCCTATGAAGGAACTGTCAGCGGCCCCTGGGTGAGAATATGGGCAAGACATCCATGGTGGCAATATTTGCTACAAGCATTACACTTTGATTATCTACTCAAGTATGCAAATAGATTGCTGAGCTCTATAAATATGGCCAGGAGAAAAGAAAGGCTTTAGGTAATAATATTCGCAGCCCTCTGTTAGGAAAAAGAAATATTCTCCACAATTAGGGTTCCTTTGCTTTTCCTTTCTCAATGTATCTAGAGGTTTGTTTCATTTTCTTCCTGCTACTTTTCTCATGACTTCCCAATTTGATTGCTTGTTATTGATTAAAATGGGAAATGCTTCGTGTTCAGAACATTTACTCTTCTGGTAACAAAAAGACATAAAAAGACTCTGAAAAGGAGCTCTTAGCAAGGAGTCTTATAGCCGGCATTTATAGTGTTTGTTTTCTTCCTACTTAGCCCCCTGGGGATAAAGGACCATATGTAAAATACGTAAGGTGCTGAGAGTCATATTCCTTGTGTGGTCATAAACAGAATCAAAATGATATAATTATATGAAAGCACTGCTATAAACTGTAAAGGGCAGAGAGGAGTTATTTCGAGATCTTTGTAACTCATTTTTGCACTGGTTCAGGTGAGCCACGGGTCAAGGCAGATCCTCAGAAGCAGGACACCCACAAGGAGGAAAGGCTTCCTAGAACATGGTTAGTATATAATATAATATATCCCTCCAAATGTGTGTTCTACTCTATTAGCTCACTTTAACCACAACTTAAAGCTCCTTTATGATATTCAGACAATAAAAGCAATTTTTAGCTATTGAGAAAACATTCTGTTCCATATGTTAGACAGCGTAACATTTGTTGTAATTCCAGCATCCCTGAATGTTCTACATTTATTTGTAATTTAATAGAATCAGTCTTCCGCCTTTGGGATATTAGAGTGCAATTTCATGTGTACCATTAAAAATATAGTTGATCTATTCTACAGCCTGACTTAGCTGCAAATGTAGAGAAATTATTGACGGTGCACGATAAAAATGAAGAAACATGAAACCTTAAGAAAAATGAAGAATCTAATTTAAAAGAATGGAAAAGGCAGAGATAAAATCAGGACAGTGACTGATCCAGCACCATGCACTAATACATCTTTTATACTTTCTCTTCTTAAACTGAATAATGGAGGTAGGTCAGAATTTGCATTGGTGTGAATCACTCAGATCAAGAGATAGGAAGAAGGAGATACATACATTATCTGGTCAATTTTACCAGATACAGTTCAATTGCTCAATGGTTCATCTGTCTTCTCTGAGCTGGATTTGAACAAAGGTGACCCTCAGAACTCGTTACAAAATCTTGTTATTTGAAAAAACATTTTATTTTTGTATTTTCTTGAGACAGTCTCCAAGATTAATGTCTAAAATAAACTCAGCTGTTGAAAAATTTTAAAGATACAATCAGAAAAGTAATTCAACATGTCCCCGATGCTTTTAACTCCAGTGATGAAATTCTAATCTGCAACAAACTTGGAAAAAGCAACAATACTCTTGGGTTTTTATACCTCCTTATGGATGTCTTCCAGCTAACAATTTTTGTTCTACTTTCATCCAAGGCAAATTAAATTAAACTTCACTAGAATTTTGTAGTCATCCTCCTTCTCCCCTAATCATCCCAAGGAATATAGCTGGCAAAAGATTAAAAAGTTAAAGATGTCTCAGATTTATCACAACAATGCAATGCTATTTAAGCAAAAACAAAAAGGGGACAAGGAATGCTTAATTAAGAGTCAGTTATATCCCTGGCTCTGCTGTTCATTTGATAAGACCTTTCTTAGCCTCAACTTATTTAGCTGTAAAATGATTGGGTGCAACTACCCTTGAGATCTAAAATACTATATTTGTATACATTGATTTTGTCCTATAATTGCTAATTGTCTTTGTCATCATTAGACTCTTTTGTTCCTACATCTAGCCCAATACCTAGTCCCTAGCCCAATACCTCAAGAAATATTTATTGAGTGAATGAACAGTCACATGTAAAATATAAATTTTCCCCTCTCTCTACTCGAGTGGACATGGGAGATAGATGTTCACAGACTAAAGGTGATAACTTGTCTAACTGCCGGTAACAGATATCCAACATGCCCAGAACCTTAGCAAACATCGTGACATGAAATAAAAGGCGTATGTAGGGACACCTGGGTGGCTCAATCGGTTAAGTGTCCAACTTTGGCTCAGGTCATGATCTCTCGGTTTGTGAGTTTGAGCCCAGCATCAGGCTCTGTGCTGACAGCTCAGAGCCTGGAGCCTGCTTCAGATTCTGTGTCTCCCTCTCTCTCTGCCCCTCCCCTACTCACAGTCTGTCTCTCAATAAATCAACATTAAATTTTTTTTAAAAAAAAAGGCATATATAGGTGCCTGGGTGCCTAGGTATCTAGGTATTACATCCTTTTCTTACATGGGCAACAAATTAAGAGACAGATGGCAAAAATAACATAAGAATTGCATGTTTCCATGTTTCTGGGGCAGAATTTCTTCCTGCTGAGTATAAATTTACAATACTTTAAAACTTAAAGGACTAACTCCATTGAATTCATCAAATATTTAGAAATAGTACAGCGCTCCCTAGCAAAGGACTGTTTAGGTGCCATGTCTTCAATATTTAATCTGACATCTTGTTGTAACATCAGAATGTTGTACTGAGCCATCACCATGTGCTCTTTTGGAATAATAAATTGGCAATGGCATTGAGCAACCCAGATGAATTTCCAAGTTTTATAAATACCTATGGAAAGTGACAATGAAGTCTCACAAAATATATATATATATATATATATCCTAAACTGGGAAAGAAATACTGGCCATATGCTAAATTAAAATATTTGGCCATATCTGGGGGCACTTGTGCATTATATAATTTTTGGTTTTGAACATGAGTAAGAAAACCTCACACAAGGTATCAAAGTGTGACAAAAATATGATTGTAGCTATCTCACCTAAAGCTGGGGGAGTGAAACTATTCTGTATGATACTAAAAGGGTAGATACATGACATTATGCATCTGGCAAAACCCATTGAACTGTACAACACAAAGGGTGAACCCGAATGGAAGCTATGGACACTAGTTAACAATAGCCAGTCGTGGATTATCAATTGTGATAAATATACTACACTAATTCAGTATGCTAAAATAGGGATTATGTGAGTGAGGGAGACAGGAAGTATACGGCAGCTCCTGCCCAATTTTCTGTAATAAAACTGCTCTAAAATTAAAATCTATTAATCAACACACACACACACACACAACCACAGTCAGAGCTATTCCATCTAAATCCATCAGCTCAGCAAGTTGCTGTATCAACAATGAGCAAAATGGTTCATTTATAACACAAGAGGTGATTACTCCCAAAGGTGACGATGATTGAAGATGTAGCATTTTGATATGAAAAGTGCTTTACTGGCTCCAGACCTTGAATATAGAATAGAAAGAGTATTTATAAAGACCTACACTAATCTTTAAGGAGAGTTCTCCTCATTTTGTACCTTACGCTAAGCTCTGCAAATTCTACATAACTGAAAAATAAGATCAGGAGAATACGCCCACGGCCCACGTCCTATCAGATGATATCTGGGAAATTATAAAACAAACAAAACATTATCATAATAATAAAGCAAAATGTCAGAGCACAAAAAGCTAAAAAGAGCCAAGGAAATGATCCAGGTCAGCCCCCTCTTCCTAGGTAAGAAAAAAATAAGGCACAAACACATGCTCCTTGTGTCATGAAAAGATCTGCGGAAAAAATTAATCTCTGGTCAAACTATCGAGATACTTGAGCTATTTCCTGAGCAACAGATTAATATTTAACTTGTGATCACTGTTTAGTTTATACCTAATTGCAGTTCCATTTTCATCCGGCTGCACCATATTTGTGGCACCTTTCCATCAAGTGTGTGGGTTCAACTTTACTCCTGCCTCATCTTGCTTTCTGACTCAGCTATGCAATTTTTTTGACCCACCACTCTCTTGCTGTACTGAATGTGAGGCAGATGATCCTCAAACAGCCCCTCTCGAGCTCACTCTCTGATTCCCTGCACTCCAATCGGGAGGAAACATGTGGATTAGAAGAAAACGTTTCAGAAAATGGTGATCAAAGAGAAATTATTTTAGAATAGAGCTACTCATCCTACACGACCCAGAGGGAGGTCCAAGTGGCCCTTCACCAAGGAGTGAGATACGGCAAGGAGTGTTATTATCTTGTAAAAAGTAATATCAGAGTGATGCTAATTGTGGAATATTCATTCCTCTTGAAATGAAATGAGCATGCACACACCTCCAGGTCGTGCACAAGATGATCGATTGGGCGATGGAAGGAAAATACTATAGTTTTTATTTAAGCTCTACTGTTAGTTTAATATAAAGATGACCAGGGCAACATTCATTTGGTCCTTATGTCAAGATTGGTATCACAGAAGGATTCATGAGGAATGATGAGTGAACAGCGGGGTTCCACAATGCGTCCTTTATTCCTAGAGCAGTTTATATGAGCCCTGCTAATTCACTAACTCTCACAAAAAGGACAGCATCTATAATACAAGGAGTCTACTTACATTGACAAGAACAAGACCCAAGACCCAAGAGTGAATGGGCCAAAGATATAAATAGGCAATTAACAGAACACTGAAGTCCAAATGGCAACTATAACATAAGAAAAGAAGCTCAAAATCGCAAACAAGTGAAGGGAGCACAAATGGAAGCAGCAATGAGGAAGAAAGCATTGGTCTGACAAAAGAATAAAAAGTACCATAACACGCAAAAGGATATTCTTCTGCATTGCAAGAGGAAATGACAACTATTACAGGCAAAATGCAGGAAATTATTTATAATATGATTCCACATTCATAAACTAAAACCAAAAATGCCCCTCTGTCTATGCCGATATGTTTAGTACACATGTATTTAGATGTATATGAACATGGAGAGACATATGGCAGGATGTATTTATTGGACTGATAACATAAGTAACATTTTGGGGTGAGGAGATCTACTGTGGATAGAGTAGGAAAAAGAAGGAGGAGATCAAAACCATGAAGAAAAAAGATTACACAGAAAATGGCAGGTATGACATGAACACATTTTGAATTTTTGCATAATTTTATAAAAAGGAACTTAAAAATAAAAATAAAATGGAAAATAAACATTTCAAACAAGCACAGTGTATATTTGCTTTGGGGAATGGCAGTTGAGATGCTGTTCAGAAGTAGGGCACCTTATTTCTTTGTCAATTTTCTCCAAGTAGCAGAAATTTCCCAGAGGAGTGACCGTTCTCCATGGGCCAAGATAAGAGGTTAGGCCCTTACCCACATTGCACATGCATTTTATAAAAAGGATTACGTCCTTCTGGTATCACACAGAGGATATGAATGAAGTACATGAATAGTCCAGACCACCAGGGTCATTCCTACCCCTCATACCAACACCAAAATTGGGTTCTCATGCCCTGCATTACAGTTGTAAAGAGCTCTTGAGTTTTGTAGTCTCAACTCCCATGCCCGGGGCGGGGGGTCTCTTCTAGAGCTTTGCTGAGTGTTAGCACAGTCTTCAGAGCTGACTCCCACAGATTCTAGTTCTGCCCCATGGAACGAAACAGAACAAATCTTCTAGCACTCCTGTGCCATAACTCTTCACAGAGTTGGAGACAGCCACTCTATTTTCACTGGTCTTTCTTTCTCCGGACCAAAGAGCCCCAGATTCTTCAATGACGCTTCGCTATGTTTCCAGCTGTGACCTGATCTATCCAGGAAACAGCAGGGAGAGAGTGACAACTTCTATAAATGCAGCCCAGGATTACACAAGCATTGACTTTTTTTTCCTTTTTTTTTAAAGAATCACATTGCTAGCTCAATCTGAAGTTCTGATCAATTGCAGTTTTTTTTTTAAATTAACTGCTCCCATATTAGCAATTGAACTCACACAATTGATTTGAAGTATCTAAAACAGTAGCTGTTTTAAACTTTTCTTATTGATTTTGGCCTAGACTTCCAAACTATCGTCATCACTTTACATACCAATTCTGCTCTCTGTTTTATTAGCCGGTGTATTGCCGCATAGCAAAATACCTGAAATCTTAGCAGTTCAAAACGACAACTAACATTTACGGTCTCACAGAATTTTGATAGGTCAGGAATTTGAGAGCGGCTTAGGTGTGTGGTTCTGGCCCAGGATCTTTCCTGAGGTTGTCGTCAAGATGTCTGCCAGCACTGCAGTCATCTGAAGGGGTCGCTGGGCTGGGGCATCCACTTCTAAGTTGGCTTGTTCACATGACAAGTGAGTTGGAGCTGGATGTCTTCAGGCCATGTGGACCTCTCCATAGGGCTAATTGAGAGTCCTCCCACTTGGTGCCTGGCTTCCCTGACAGTGAGTGAACCAAGAAAAAAAGCAAGGAGGAAGCCACAATGCTTTTAATGTGTCTGAGAAGCGACACGGTCACTCCTACCAAGTCCTATAGATAGAATTAACTCTACCGTTCGAAGGGAGAAGCATCAAGATATATGGATCTATTTCTTTTTTTTTTTTAATTTTTTTTAACGTTTTTATTTATTTTTGAGACAGGGAGAGACAGAGCATGAACAGGGGAGGGTCAGAGAGAGGGAGACACAGAATCTGAAACAGGCTCCAGGCTCTGAGCTGTCAGCACAGAGCCCGACGTGGGGCTCGAACTCACGGACCTCAAGATCATGACCTGAGCTGAAGTCGGCCACTCAACCGACTGAGCCACCCAGGCGCCCCTATATGGACCTATTTCAAGCCACCATATTTGATTTGTCTGCAAACAGAAAAAAAAGAGGGGAGGGTCAAAAGATCACTGAACAGCCTTGGTTTGAGTACTGCCTCTGTTACTTATTAGCTCTGTGATCTTGGGAAAATTATTAACCTCTCTGAACCATAGTATATACCTCTTCAGACTGTAGTGCAAGTTAAATGAGATTAAATACGTAAAATACCTAGTACGGCATCTGACATATAGTAGGGGTTTACTGAACGGCTATTGTTTCTTCAATTAATTGATAGAAATGCTAAAACACAGAAGACCGGTTTGAACAAAAGTCTATCTTGCCACGTGCCACGGAAGGTCATTGGTGTGAGAATGGGGAACCCTATCTTTTAATGGCTGGGGCACTGGGCGTCAAGAAACATGACAGAACCCTGGTAATCAAAACTGAGAAATAAAATGAGATAAAAGGGGTGAGAGCCAGATAAAAAGATAAAAAAAAGATATACACTGAATGTACATACGAGTAATTTTTGTGTGTATCACATAATTTATGTTCAAATCTTAAATGTCCTTTACATTTTTGCTGAAAATGAATTATCTTTGCAAGTAGAATATTGAAGTCATTTCTGTTCTTTAAACACATCAAAAAGTAGCATAAACTAAAGTGATGATTTTAGACACAGCAAGTATTTTATTATCTTTAGCACTCATTAAGATACATCAGAGCTGCTATAATCCCCAAACTATATGAGACATTTGGTAGCATAAGTTCAGTGTTCTTTTTTTTTTTTTAATATGAAAAAAATGTAAGCAAGGGTATTGAATAAAATAAACTGATAATTGAGCTTTACAGAATCAAAATGAAAAATCTAAATTTATATATCCTATGATTTGTTTTCCTCACTTCCATACAGCCATTTGCATTTCCAAAGTTCCATTTTGAGCATGAACTAATTCTTACAATATTCCAGGACACAGAAACTATTACGATCTCCATTTTGCAGATGGAGAAGTTGAGACACTGAGACCAAACACATCTCAGTTCCTCAAGAAATTAGAATTTGGGGCCCATTGAGAAAGATGGCTTTTGTCCTGCCGTGTCGACTGGGAAGCTGATGTAATGCGAGGCATTGTAAAGTAATTTTGTATACTCTCAGCCACTTGACAAATGGAAATGAAGGCAATAACTCTTGCACGCTGTGCAATATCCAAACTTACAGGCCATTACCTTACAGTTTTTTTTCTTAAAAAAAGACTCTGCCACCCGATTTATGAAGGCTTCCTTGAATCTATGAAAATATAGCTTGTATTCCAGTTCAGGTAAAAGTGCTCTGACTTTCATCTATGCAAGACCAAGCCTACTTTTAGAGAGCGTCTGAGCCTGCTTTGAGGGTATGACAGAGGCCTGCTAGCCCTCTCGGTTTTCATACACTGTCTCTTACTCATTTATGGCTCGGCATTTACTGTGGTAACAGATCATCAGGCACTCATGACAATATTTGGCAGTTCACAGTTCATGGCAGCAATGCGCTCTGAGTGATGGGGTTTACAATATCTGCATGGTTATGATTATAAAATTGTGTCTGGGCCAGGGAAAGAAAATAACCCAGCAGATTATATTTCAATGCACCCATTAGAGGATCAGCATGAGACACCATCAGTAGTGGAGGAATTCATCAACTTCATAGGCACCCAAGCAGTGTTAAAAGCTTTAACTTTACTAGAAATATAACAAGTAATAAAAACAGACAAGACCTGAAATGGTCTAATGGACCTAGCACAAATGTAGCAGAAGATTAACAACGCTAAATTCTCAGCCATGGAGACTTTCCCCAAATTCAGTAAGCAGTTTCTCAAAATTCAGGGCCTTCAGTACAAATCTTTGGTTCAGCATAAATGGGTTTCTAGACAGACAAACCACCTTGGTCTACACAGTCACACTGAGTTCATATTAAAAAATGTGTTCAAATTCTTACCTGAAACGCATTCTACCTTAATGCAGTGTTGTAAATCTTTTTTGATCTATTTGTTACCGTTTTGTCTACTATTGATGAAAATATTTTCTTTCTTATAGATGACACTTGAATCTAAGGGCATCTACCGGGGACTTCTAGAACTCCTTTTTTTTTTTTTTATTGCAACGTATTTGAGACATATAGAAAGCTATAAAAATAATATAATAAATTCTATCCAACTATGCACCATCCAACTAAAGAATTACATATATTGTCGATACATTTGAAGCCCTATATATACTCTTCCTCAAATGCACTCTACCTTTACCCTCAGTCATAACCCTTCTGCTGAATTGGGCATTTATTATTCCTAATGCCCAGCTAATGTATAGATAGTAAAGAGCTAGTGTATAGATACACTGTATCTATTTACTACATGTGTATCTCTAAGCAATATTTACTATTATTTTGCATGTTTTTAAGCTTTATTCAAATCGAATCACTTAAATGTCTCTAGGTATACTTTTGCAACCTGCTCGCTTGATCAGCGTCATTTTCGTGAAACTCATTCCTGTTGATACCTGCGTAGTGAGTTCATTCATTTTCATCACTGTGTAGCATTCCGTTGTATGATTATATCACAATTTATTCATCCATTTGCCTAAAGATATTTTCTATTAAACAGCTTGTGATTATCACATAAGCTACAAGGAAATTTGTATAGTTTTCAGTGTGTGCTAAAGTCATTGAAGAAAGTGAGTGTGTGAATACCAGCCTGTGGCACACTCTGAAACACAGGTACCGTCTAATTTTGAATGTTTGTGGCTACACTTTCTTTTCTCTTTTTTCCTTTTGGCCAAGCATGTGATACCTGCAATGATCAGATTTCTTTTCTGTTACCATTATTATTATTATTATTATTATTTTGTTCTGAGATAGGTAGTTTGTGTGTCTAAGGACAATTGCATTGCCTTATTCTTCTATAGATGCTTAACACCTAATTTAGTTCCTCATTATATCTATAAACAGTCATGAGTCGTCTTCATCTGAGAGTAGCATTCATGCTCCATGAACACATTTCTCTTGACCAAAGATAGTCACAGAGAGAGGAGGAAGCTCCCTCTCCACAATATAAACCTTAACAAGTACAACAGCATGAAATACGAGGCAAGAAGAGACCAAAGACTGAAGGGGAAAGAATGTAGCTGATGGTCTGGATCTACTTTTCTTCCAATATGTCAAACACTGGCAACTATAGTTGCCAACTATAATACTTTAGTATTATAGAAAGTGAAGATCCTATTAGAATCTGCTTTCTTTTAGGTGTTTCAAAGTTAAAACATAGCAAGTGGCGATGCAGGTGGCAAGGGAATAGTATATCTAAAAAATAATTTAGTCAGAGACAGAGAATATCCATAATTCTAATTTTCAATAAATAAACAAGAGTGATACAATTAATACATTGCTACATAGCCATAAATGATTCCTGTCCAACAGGTTACTCATTAGCAATAAAATGAATTTTCAATCAATAAGTGAAGTACACATTATCTTACCAGGCCTCTGGGAGGACAGAGAAAAAAAAATAAAAGCAAGAATCAGCAATCCATGGTATATATGATGATGGCTGCTACCCTACCTCCTTCCCACATTCTCTTAAAAAGATAATTTATTCTATTTTATATGAAACGGTTTTCTATTACAAAAGTACTACAGGATCATTTTTGAAAATTCAAGTTATCTAAAAAATTACAAATAATAAAATAAAAATTCAATATGAATTTTCTTTTTTAGATAACCACTGTTAATGTTTTAGTATATATACATTCTCTTATCTACACATATATACATTTTTAATAAACCATGAATATGTTATAAACAATTTTAAAACAATTTTATGGCCTTTTTCATTATGTAATATATCTTGCATATTTTTGTCAACATTATTCTTCTTTACCGCATTTATAATGGCCCCATACTATTCCACTCTTTGGATGGGCTGTTAAATTATTTCCTATTTGTTTCTACTTTTTTTTTTAACTTCTTTAATGTTTATTCATCTTTTAGAGAGAGAGAGAGATAGTACGAGCTGAGGAGGAGCAGAGAGAGAGGGAGATACAGAATCTGAAGCAGGCTCCAGGCTCTGAGCCCTCAGCACAGAGCCCAATGCGGGGCTCGAACCCACAAACTGTGAGGTCATGACCTGAGCCGAAGTCAGACACTTAACCAACTGAGCCACCCAGATGCCCCTGTTTCTAATTTTTTTTTCACCTTTATCAGCAATGTTGTAGTAAGCATCCTTACTGATAAATCTTTGTATACATTCGTGATGATTCACGTAGGATAAATTCTTATAAACGAAATAGCTGAGTAAAAGGCTACACACATATATAATGTTTTTCTTATGTGCCACCAAATTGATGTCCAAAGAAGTTGTACTCCCACCACCACAGTGTGAGAATGCTCATTTCTTCAAATAGTTGTTTCAGGACAGTGCCTTAATGACCCCAAATCTCCACTACTCCCTGTATCCTTGCCATGGGACTTTGCAGTCACCTCCAGCTGTGGGCATAAGTTCCTTCGCCTGACTTTGACCACGTGACCTTTCTCTGGCCAATGGGTTATTAGAAGTAATGATGCACGGGGAGTCCTCCAAAGCGCTTACATGATTAGGCTTGCTCTCCTGCACTCCTGTCATCACCTGAGAAGACAGGTGATGCCTACGCTAGTCCACCGGTCTCCAGAAGAGAACGAGCGACGAGTACAACAAAACCACCCTCCAGGCAGACACAAAGTATGTACCTGAGTCCAGCGGAGACCAGAAAATCCACTCAATTGAGCCCAGTCAAGATTAGCTAACACCCAACTGGGCTGAAGACTTGTGAAAAATAATAAATAATACGTTATTGTTATATTTAGCCACTGAATTTTGGGAGTAGTTTGTTATACAGCGATAGCAAGCTGGTAAGTGCCACTTTCCCCACAAATAATTTGAATAAAACTTTACAGATTACAAGTATGTTCATGATGTCTCATCATTCTTTATCAACACGATTTTATAGACCAGAAAACCAGAGTTCAGAAACATTATGATTTGCTCAAGCTCTGCTAGTTATTAAGTGGCAGAGTCAGGGTTCGAAGATCTTATAACTATGCCCTTTTCTCTATTCCAAACTTTTTCCGTAAAAAAAAAAACCTGTTAGTAAATTAGCTTAGCTTTTGCAGGCCATATAGTCTCCTGTTGCAACTACTCAACTCTGTCATTCTGGCACAAAAGCAACCACAGACAAACAACACATAAATGAATGGGCATGGCTGTGTTCCAATAAAACTTTATTTACAAAAACCATCTTGGCCACCCCACAGGGAATGACTGTGGCTGGCACTTCTACCCCTCAAGTAATGGCTGGCAACTTCCCATCAGTGCTAATGAAGGTGCTGAAAGTTTGGCATCTTGCCTCCCAAAGTGTGCAGGTCACCTATCTAAATTATACATGTAGTCCTAATTACTAGAGTACTAATTACCTAATATACTAACTAATATACTAATGACTTAATATACAAATTACTAGTATACTAATTACCTAATACACTAACTAGTATACTAATTACCCAATTATTTATATATATGTATATATATACATATATATAAGCTAGTATATGCTATTATATACAAATACAATATACAAGATGAAATACATACATATATACAATATGAGATATATATATATACACACACAGACATATATGTAAAGATGTCACAGACTCAAAAGTGACAAAAATTCACCTTGTTCAATTTCATTTGAAAACCGAAGCTACCAGAAAACCACAGTCAAAAAAACAACTACTGGTAATACAGCTCCTTGAAAGCAATCGCAGGTTGAAGGCCCACTGCTGCAAAGGAGATGATGGTTGGAAAAATGTATAAACGGCTGCTGGTCAATCATGAAAATAGAAAATAACCGAGTAGAATCCATCAAAATAGGTGATGTGTGAAAATGAGAATTTCCCAACTTGGTTCACAAAGGAGTGATTTGAAATGAAAACCCATGAATGCATGAATGAATGAATGAGTGATTGAAGAGGTGCTCAGGGAGCTAATGTCAACCCAGCTCGATCTCAGTAAAGGTTAATTGAGACAAGGCAGCTGTCTCATCTGCTGGGGGGGTACGGCCCATATTGAGAGGCTCGGCAACGGCAATATTTTGCACAATTTTAAAGTGAACAGAGCCATTTTCCGTGATCTCTTGTTTTAGAAGATCTCAGCTATGGGCCACACGAGTGTTCATAGGAACCACAGATCACACAGATTTTAGGACTGCCCACAGCTCTGCCATATACTGGGTATGGGTGCCTTTAGGGGAGTTGTTTAGAGTCCCTCCTTCACCTCGAGTCTCTATTAAAAAATATGTGAATGAACACAGTAACAGATGCTGCCTCACAGGACCATGTAGCACATCTAACAAGGCAATGCACTTAACATGCTTAGCACAGTCCCTGGCTACATAGAAGAAATCGATAAATTATTAGCTGTTTGTTAAGGTCAGTGCTGGGTGTTGAGGACAAAAAAGGATCACTGCCCTTGAAGAACTCATAGTCTAGTGGAAGACACAGATCCCTAAACAGGCGACTACAATAAAGTATGAGAAGTGGCCGTAACAAGAACATTTATGAGAAACGGTGGAGAAACAGAGAAGGGAATAGGGAGTGACAAACTCTCTGTTCTCTGTATTGAGAGTTAGAGGTGCTGTGTGTGTGTGAGACAGACAGACAGACAGACAGGCAGAATTATGAATGTTATTGAGTTACTACGATAAAAAATTACAGTCAATGAACTGTAATCTTCTTGAGGGGAGGCATGAAAGACCACCCTCATGCCCAGCACAGCCCTGGGAGTTCAGTCATGGTTTGATGCAATTTATTGATTTCTAAATTATAATAAAGAAAATAGTGACTTTAGTAAAGAAAAAAAAATTAATTTTATAATTCAGTGTATGAAGAGGGGCAGCAGTCTAGCCTCTGTTGTCCTTACGGTCAAGTTCCACAGTTTTGAGGCCCTATTGAGTTTATACGGTGTTATTGTTAAGAGTTTGGGAATGAGGCTAGATATGAGTTTGCATTACCATTTTAGCCCTAATTTATTGAGTGTGAGACCCGAGGTAAGTGATTTATCTCTTCTAGGGATGTTCTCTGTGTATAAATTGTTTGGTTGAGGGATTAAGAGCATCAGCTCTGCAGCTGGGCTGCCTGGGTCCAAGACTGGGCTTTGCCACCAGTTAGTCGTGTGATGGCGGACAACTCAGTTTGGGTGACACGCAAAACAGACCCTTAAACAAGAACTTGGGTTCAGGTAGTTTATTTGGGAGGTAATCAATTCCAGGAGGCACAAGTGAATGAGTGAGAGGAGAAGTGCAGGAAAAGGGGGGGGGGAACCCCAAAGTGTGCTAATGGGAGGGATACTGCTGGGGAACTAGGGCCCAGCTTTCATAAGGTAGCAGGAAGAATGAGCCTCAGAGATGTTCCACGAAGGGAAGGGAATATTCATGCACAACCTTGTGATCTGCATTTTTTGTTGCAATGTATTTGACATATAACATGGTGTAAATTTTAGGTTACAATGCGTCGATAAGAGACATTTATATATTGTAGTAATGATTGCCATTGTAGCAATATTTACCACCTCTATCACTTAGCCATTCTTTCTTTTTTTTTTTTTTTTGGTGAGCATCATGAAGATCTAGTCTCTTAGTAGGTTTGATGATTATAATATTGTTGTCTATATTCACTACCCTTTACATTACATCTCCAGGACGTATTTATCTACTAGTTTCAAATATGTACCCTTAAACAACATCTCTCCTACTCCCCCACCCCAAATCCCAGAAGCCACCATTTTACTCTCTTTTTTTAATGTGTTCAGTTTGTTTACATTCCTCATACAAGTGATCATATGGCATTTGTCATATACTCCGTCTAAGTTAACTCGCTAAACACCGTGCCCTCAAGTTCCATCTATGTTGTTGCAGGTGGCAGTGTTCCCTTCTTTCTCAAGGCTAAATAATATTCCATTGCATAAATACATCACCACATTTCCTTTAACCATTCACCTGTGGATGGGCACTGAGATTGTTTCCATAACTTGGCTATTGTGAACAACGCTGCGACAAACATGGGGTGTAGATGTCTCTTTGAATACCCTGTTTTTATTTCCAGAAGTGGAATTGTTGGATCATATGGTGAACTTCGCTGATTGAGAGTTGGCCTTGGGAGGCGGGGGATGAAATACTCTGCTCTTCTAGGCTGCTCTACCTGCAGGCTGAGCAAGCCCTACCCCCCCCCCCCACCCCTACCCCCAGCTCTGGGGAAAGCCCCATGGCAGAGAACCGGAGACTGGGCGTGCGAAGCAAGAGGCTGTCTTTGCACAGAAAATGTCCAGGGGCTGCTGCAGGGGACGTTGCACCTTCAGGCGAGCCAGCAGGATAGAGACAGAGCATGGCAGTGTCCACTGCACACTCTACATCCTCTTTTGTTTTTTGTTTTTGTTTCTGTTTGGTCTGCGTATTAGAAACAAAAGCGGAATCTATAAAGGAGGCTATAAGTGACAACTAAATGCAATGCATGATCTTTGATTACATCTGAAATTTTTAAAATACAGCCAGAAAGGACATTATTAGAATGCTTGAAAAAATGTAAATACGGTCTGCCTATTAGGTAATATTGGTGTATCAATATTAAATTCTTGGGTATGATAATGATATTGTGGCTATTTAGGAGATGATCCCTGTTCTTAGGAGACATGTGCCCATGTATTTATGGGTGAAGTGGAATGCTGTCTGCAACTTTCTTTCGATTGCTTCGGAAAAAAAAATATACACACAGACCCCCCCCCCCCCCCCCACACACACACATGTGCATGCATATGCAAAGAAAAAGAGAGAGGGGGTGCTTGGGTGGCTCAGCCGGTTAAGCATCTGACTTTATATTTGGCTCAGGTCACGATCTCACGATTAGTGAGCCTGCTTAGGATTCTCTCTCTCCTCTCTCTCTGACCCTCCCCCTGCTTGCTCTCGCGCTCTCTCTCTCTCAAGATAAATAAATAAATGAACATTAAAAAAGAGCGAGAGGGAGAAAGCAAATGTGGCAACATTTTAACAATTGGTGAATCTAGGTTAGGGTATACAAGCGGTCAATGTGGAATTCTTGTATGACTTTTACACAGGCTTCTTTTTCAAAATAGAGGATGCAAAATGTGAACGGTGGACTCTGTCTCCTAGAGCTGCTGTGGGGATACACTGAGAGATCCTGGTGTGGCAATGCGGAGGGTGGCTAAGGGCAAAGACATAGTCCAGGCTGCCTGAACTCAAACTATGCCTCTCCCAATAGCTAGCTGGGGGATCTTAGACAAAGGACTTACTTTGGGTGCCCATATTTATTTCTTCTCCTGCAACCTGAGGCTAATAAAAATACATTCTTCATGAAATTGCTGTGAGGATCAAGTGGGATAATGTATACCCAGCACCGAGGACAGTGCCTGGCAGATGGTAACTATATAACCAGTGTTGTATATCATCATCATCATCATCATGCTCAGTGTGGCCACAGGTGACCATATAGCCTACTTTTCTATTGTTCCCTCAAAAGAGTGCCAATTTAGGCAGTCAATGCCATGATTATCCCATCACTATCTCATGTAAGTACTGGAGGCCATTAAATAAAATTACATAGAAGAGTAACACTTTCATAGCTGGTGCTGTTCGTTCTCTTCTTCATCTTGCCCTGGACCTTCACCCTATCTAAGTCAGGAGCAGGCCATTGTGGTACTGAGTAGCAGGCTAGGAGCCACTAAGGACAAGAAAGCACAGTGGGATCCCGCACCAGATATGTCAACTAGGGACAGACACCCAACAAAAATCACAGAACAGGGGATCCAGCCATGGGACAACAGGTTCTGGAAGAACCGAAAAGACACTAGACCCCTAGACGGATGGAATTGGTTACTGGAAATGTGAGCAGAAAGTAAGGGTTGGTCAAAGAAGAGTAAGGCAGATAGTGCAGCTAGTGGAAAGCCAAAGACCCAGAGAACAGTCACCACCATGTTTAAGTTCCCAACGCTTACATAAGCCCTGCCTGGGGAGGGAGCTCGTTCCAACAGCTGGCATAGCCTAGCACAGTGAAGAGGAGGACACTCAAGCGACCTAGCTTTCAGCCCGAGCTCTGCTGCTAACTGATGAGAGACTTTCTGCAGATGGCATTCACTCTCTAAGCCTTGATTTCCTGGCTATAAAAATGAGGCATCCATCCCAGGTCCCTTCTAACCCTGTAGAGCGAGCGGTTAAGAGTACAGATTCTAGAATCAGAGAAAACTTGTTTCACTCCACAGCAATGTGATAATGGGCAAATTGCCGGACTCTTTTAAGTCTTGATTTCCTCACTTGTTACATGGAAGAAGTAATCACACTTATATCTTGGAGATGTCATCAAATTTAAAGAGGTAAAGCATTAGTTCAGCACCTAAAACAGAGGAGGACCTCATAATATTCAGAATCAGGTTCAGCTGCAAGTAACTGAAACATCCCAAATAGCAATGACTTAAAAAGACAGAAGCTTGTTTCTCTCCATTATTCAAGTCTGCAGGTGTCCAACCAGGGATTATATGACATTCCACTGTATTGGGGAGTCAGAAGCTTTCCATCCTCACAGGGGATCTGTGCTGAATGGCTGCCTTTCCCAATGGTCCAGAATAGATGCCAGAAAATGTTGTCTTTATTTTGAGCATCCATCAATTAAAAACCAGGTGATTTATTACTATAGAAAGAGAAATAGATCTTGAGAATAACTAGTAGTCTCTGTCACAACTCTCAGTAAGTGTTAACTGTTATTTGTATTATTATTGTAGTATTGTTTGCACTATATTGTAGTATTTTGTCTATGTTTGTTATTAATGTTCCAACAATTGTACATGTAAGAATCAAATAGCACTAGCAGCTCAAAGGGATTAAAGATAATAACCAAGGTGATTATCATAAAAACTGATTTCCATTAGAGTTTCCATTAGAGTCTCCACTTTTACCCCAGACAGTGGAGAGTTTAAGGATAGAGGAATCAGGTGTCACTCTGGCACCTGATTTCATACTCATAACAATTGTGCAAAAAAAAAAAAATGGATTTTATCCCCAAATGCTTAAGAAACTATGGCTTGGCTGATGAACTGAACACGATATAGAAGAGAAATCAAACAACCATAAGGATCTTAAATATCTGAGAATAGTACACATATTTTAATAGCACAAAATGGAAATCAATTCCAATTTCAAATGAAGAATATATATGTGCTGGAATTAAATGCTCTTAAAATGTTTATGTTCCATTTTGGCTCGAAAAGGAAGAAAAACATCAAGAAGAGTATGTGATATATGAACCGCTATATTAAAAAATAGGAATCCATCCTTCAGTATGGATTTTTTTTAATTGGCATCAGATAGTCCAATAAGACACATGTACCATAATAAACTAGACATCTGAAAACTGAGAAATAAACAATAAAAATACATTTCTGAATGATGGCAAAATATGGAAACGTATATATTCAGATTCCCTTCTCTCAAGCTATGTTTAATGTTATTTGAAACTTTCATTTGCTAACATGTACATGAAAAAGCTAAACACAAGATGGAGACTGATAGCAAAAGTCTCCAGAAATGTAGCGTATCTCTAAGCTTTTGGGTTGTTGTTGTTTTTTTACCTTTTTTCTTTTCCTAATCTTTAATCATCATGATATAATTTTTTAGTGTGCTTAATAACTTCTCATCAATCTTCTCCTCCGTGTGATCTGGCTGAAGGTTTGCAGGAAACCACTCCCTTCTGTGCACTCACGTCCCTCATGCACAGCCACCTGGCAAGGTATTAACGTGCCACTCAGGGGACACAAGGAATGTGGGGAAAGATCAGCATAATTAAATATCGCCATCAGCCTCTGAAGTGCACACCCAACTGTGCTGCTCCACACGGAGGTGCTTTTCAGGATAGATCACCTGGGGGTCTCCTGTGCAAATCTAACTTTTCCCCCTTAAATGCCAACAGAAGAGCTAAAGTAGGATGTAGCATTTGCAAGGCAGAGATCCCAGTTATTTCCTCTATTTCAATAATTTTAAGCTCATTTTGCAAAACTACCCAGCTCCCACGGGTCTGTCTACATGATGTTAATATCTTTTTGGAAAGTGAAAATGTATATAAATTAGTCAAGTACTAAGCCTAATCACCTACCAGGAATCAAACATTTGGTGTCTGCTTTGAGCAAATAGAGTACATTGTCCTGCTTGACCACGTGCTCCAGGAACAGCCCGTTTCAACCAAAGCTTCTCTTTCTTGGCTTCCTCTACCTGTCAGTTCAACATAGTCTGCACAGCACCTCTAACAGACTTGCATTTCAAGTGCCTTTTGTAATGATAGATCTTTTAATATCAGAGTTCCTTTTGTTTTTAATGGCTTGTATTTTAATATCAATAGATGGCCTTGATGCCTTTTCCACTTTTTTCTCCTCCTTTTACTGATTTTTTCTTCCCTCAGTCTCACCTTTTGCCTCAGTCCTTCTCATGTCTCTGTCCCTGTGTGTGCATCCCCCACACCCTGGTGTTGTCTATTCCTTTGGTGGCACCGCAAGGTTAGTAATAATCTCTCTTGCATTGTTTTCTTTAATTTCAAGGCAAATTGTTGAAGCACGTGCCTTGTCCCTTGATTCCTCTGCAGCTGAGAGGAACCTTGAGAGACACAGGCCACAGTCTATGTATGGGAGGAGATGAGTCGTCGTCCTATTTTATAGAAAGGGTAATAAGCAGAATTTTTTTTCAGGAAAAAGGGAGTGCTGTTGCATGGGGAGGGGAAGCATCTTCCCAGATAATTTCACTTTTCTCCCTCTCTGATAGTGAAATGTTGAATTGTGTGTATCAGTCAAGGTTCTGGCAAGAACCAGATATCCAACCGAACAGAGGTAACTGAAAGGAGTTAGGTTAAGGTGTTTTCTACAAAGGTATAGGTGTGGTTCAGGGAACTCACCAAGGAATAGTGAAGCACTCTGATGCTGGCAAGCAGTGGGAAGCTATTCCCACCCTAGGCCTAAAGACACAAGGGATAGGAAGAGTTACTCAAGTTGGAGAAATCTATACCGCAGGACAAAGCCACCTGAAGGAAAGTTGTGCTCTTTGTTACAGACACCAAGCCAAACTAGAATGATCCAGAGAAAGATGCTGAGAAAGTAAATGAGGAAATAAATACAATGATCTCTTTCCCCTCCTGGCTTCCAGTCTCCTCCCGGCCCTCCCATTGGCCAAACCCAGCAGGAAGCTGGGGGCAATGAAGGTGCAATGAGCTTGGAGGACAGTCCTGGAGTGCAAAGAATATTACAATAATCTAGTTTTTAGCCTTTTGACCTGAGTGTGTCGGTGTGGGCAATGACACTAGTGATGTGAAAATAGTGATGAAAATTAGGACAAATATGATGACTGTAGCAGTATGGTTGAGAGTAATAGTGGTGATATCACCTGAGTTTCAGTAAATACTTTATCCTTCCAAAGTGCTTCCAGCCACATATCCGCTTGGCCTGGAGTAAATGGCAACCTTTGAAGGGCTTAGATTGCTTTGTGAATGACCATGGCTTGGCTTAATTTTTGGTCTAGTGGTTCGTATGTAATTAAAATGTTTTATTCCCTTATTTTAATAATATGTGTTGAAAAGATCCCTTTTCCCTCTGAGTCTATAATCTATACTTAAATTTGAGTTTTAGACAGATGCCCTGGTGAAAAACTTATCTAGCTCAAGTAATATCACCTACAGATCTCTTGTTCAAACTTTTAGTATGAGGTCTGAAAGGATGCCGTAAGAGTGGGGTCCACTTTATACCTTGCATTCTACCAAAACCCCAGTTCCTACCCGATTTATCTTGTTTGATGCTGAATGATGAGAAATGTGGAAACACCAAGTTAAGAGCAAAGAGAGCCATTACATTCTCATAGTAATCCCTGGCAAAGAACAATAGTAGGATTGTTTTGTTTTCTTTTCTGTGTTCCATTTCTTTTTTTTTTAAGTGTATTTATTTCTTTTGAGAGAGAGAGACACACACACACACACACACAGAGAGAGAGAGAGAGAGAGAGAGAGAGAGAGAGAGAGAGAATCTCAAGCAGGGTCCACACTGTCAGCAGAGCCTGATGCAGGGCTTGATCCCACGAATCACGAGACCATGACTGGAGCCGAGATCAAGAGTCAGATGCTTGACTGGTGCCATCCAGGCACTCCTTCTGTGTTCAGTTTCTGAAAGACCTATGATATCTCTCTGCCAAGGAACTGGTGAATTAAAAAGAACATGGGACATGGGACTTACAGCCAAAAGATCAGAGTTTTGAGACTTGGATCTACCACAGACTAGCTCTTGGATGTCAGACAAGTCATTTGTTTTTTCTGAGTCTCCCTTTCTTCATCTATAAAGCTGAGGTAGTAATCAAGACAGCAAGGCTGTTATTTGTATTAAATGAAGCAGTGTATCTGACAGTTTTTGTTAGAACTACAAATATTTACCCAAATTTTAGGTATAAGAATTGGCTGGTGAATTCAATGAAATACTCACATATTTTGCTGTTAAGAATCTGGATATTGAAAAAGATCCACTCCATTTTATTTTTCATCTGAATATTTGGTATCATGCAGTTATAACCACAAGGACTTTTGTAAAACTTCTGTGCAAATACATTTCCCTTGTAAGTGAAACGAATTCAGTATATAAAGGGATAATTTCTCAGTGACTTGTCTGAACAGAACTGCTTTTCCTTATGAATTCAGCTACAACTTCTGCCATAGGCTCCCCTTATCTGAAGCCTTCCTCTCTGGTACTGTTAACCAAGAGGATTTCAGCAGGTGCTTATCCTGCCAACCTGTTTTCCTGCAGAATCTTCCAGAGACTGTGGTTTCAGACTAAACAGATATGAATGTGTGAATCCTGGCCGCACAACTTTCTAGCCATGCGACCTTGAGAAAGTACTTAAACCCTTTAAGCCTCAATTTTCTCATCCGAAAAATGGAGGAAGTTGTTTATTCTTTATTTGGCCCTAAGCCACCAAAGCCCATACTCCTTTCTTCTCTGCTCTGGAAGTCTGGCCAACCCTCTACAGATAGGATCAGTGAGACTTGCTTGGGTCCAGTTAAGGGGAGATTAGCATTCAAAGGTGTGAGAGGTTGGACTATTTCTTAATCCTCTTTTGTGTCTCAGACCTGACGGGCCATATGCCTCCAAGACCAGCCTCGGCAGTAGCTCTTTCTCCATGGTGTTGGCCATCGCTGAGCTCTGGTAGCACTGTTCCTGCCTCCTTCTCCTTCAGTCCTAGGGCAGCTTTGCTAGTCCCTGGTATCTCATTGCCCCTATCAGTTCTGTAACCCCGCCCAACACCTGTAAACAGTGTCTTCACTAAACTGTCTTTGTGATCATATCTGCATGTACTTTCCATATCCTGCTGGGCTACTGAACTGATTCAGAGGCTTAAAAATAATAGGTACTTTCTAGGACTGTGGGTTAAGCAAATAACGCAGGTAAAGACTTAGAACAGGGACCGAGATATCAGAGCTCGATAAACATCAGCGGTTATCATCTTTCTCTGCACCTGTCCTTGAAGACTCAGTTTTCTGACTTGCTTTTCCATCTCTGCCTAGAACCCAGCCTTCAGATCCCCTCTCTCCCATGCCTACCCCAGCTCCCACTCCTACCCCGGCCCAGCTTCTGAGATCACAGTTTTCTAGATGACCCAGTAGGGAGATTGGACAAGATCAAGCATTCCCAAAAACAACTTATTCACACTCTTAAACAAAATCGATCTAAAAAATTACCCACACAATTGGAAAATACATCGAGTGACCATATCATTAACTGTCATTCATAAATTATAGTTTTAGCATGTGTATGCAGCAGAGTAATTTGTGGGGAAATAGATGAAAAACTAATTGTTAACCTCTTAACAGGAGATCCATCCTCAGCAAATCATAAAGGGAGGAATAGCCTGGGATAATAACAGAGACTAGTAATGGTATAGTAGTAAATTTTAGTTTGTCAGATTAATCGAAGAGACTCACATAATACCAATAACGTCCAGTTTTAAAAATAGTTATTAGATGTTTGAGGTTTTTCCGAGGTGGATAAACAAATATAAAACTCATTTTGACAGTGTTAAATGGGCCTTTAAAAAATAGTAAAGAAGTGGGACACCTGGATGGTTCTGTTAAGCATCGGACTCTTGATCTTGGTTCAGGTCATGATGTCACGTTCAGTGAGTTGAAGCTGCACGTGGGGCTCTGCGCCGAAGGTGCAGAACCTGCTTGGAATTCTGTCTCTCCTTCTCTCTGCCCCTCCCCTGCTTGTGCATGAGCTCGTGCTCTCTCTCGCTCTCTCTCTCTCAAATAAATAAATAAATAACTGTTAAAGATAGTAAAGAAGTTTGGAATGTTGTAGAGAAATAAAACCAAAATGATTTTCGTAAAAAAGCACAACTGGCCGCACAACATGTGCTCTAAACATGTGCTGTATGATTTTAGGGATGACTTTCATAGAGACATCCTGGTACTGTACCACTCCAGGACTGGTCAAGAAAACAGCCACCTCAAGCTGGGAGAAAGAGGAACTGGAAGCCTGCAGCTGAAGGTCTCAAGGAATAGTCACAAGCCACGTCCCTGAAGCCCTGGCATGGGTGGCATTATCAGAACTCTCAGGAGAGTCTAGAAGTCGTAAAGCTTCTAGCCACCGAAGTAGAACCACAAACAGCCATGCAGGCCGCATAGAAGAACCATACACTGCAAAGGGCCACATGGAAGAAGCCGCCGTGCCTTACCTGCATTAGTCAACTGTCACCCAAAACCACACCGAGAAGGAGGTCCTGGGAAATATAGTCCCCATGCTTCCAAGGTTGTGGCGATGGTGGTGATGAGTCTGCGGCAAACAATCCGCCAGAAGTACCACCAGGCACCATCCTAGGTACTTTACAAGAGTGTTTTACTTAAATCCTAACAAGAATCATGTGCAGTAGATGTGGGTATTCCCATTTTACAGATAAGGGAATAGAGCCCGAGAGATGTAGTAATGTGTACATAGGCATATGAAGAAACAAGATTTATACTCACATTTGTCTAGCTTTCCATAACATCCTCCTTTCTCATATAAATTATGAAAGACCATGCTCCTTTTATCTGAAGAATCCAAATCACTGTCAACATAGGAACCAGCACCTTCTATGATAGAAAATAAACTATGTGAGAATAATCAGTTGGGTTAGTTTGAACAAGTTTTGCAAATGAATGTCAATAATTTACCAAGTTCTCTTTTTAGAGATTATTACCCACTGTGATCTCATACCCTGTAGTGCTTCAGAGTACAAAGTAAATCATGCTCCCTTGAGCTGACTTAGTACTGTGTCCCAGTGAAATAATACCTTATTTTTCAGCTGCTAGAAGGTGACTTGGTTTTCTCAATGGAGAAGAGTAATGAATAAAAATTAGGCCAGCCAAAGTCAACCATCAGGAAATCTAAGGCTGGAAATGAGTGGGGATGTGCTCTTAATCAGAACCAGGATTTGATTCCTGCCTGCTGACCCCAAAGCCCACTCAGGAACAGATTCAAACTCTGGCAATTACTTCTGAATTTAACTAGTCTTCTAGGACCAGAGTTTTTCCAAATAGTATGAAGCTCCCCAAGCAGCTGCAATCCAGATATTCATCCCAAACTGTGTGTTTTTGATGTAAGGAAGATGCGGGGAAGAAAAGGGATGCCAATTTCTCCTTGATACTCACTTCAATATCCGAAATAGGCAAAGGCTAAACGTGGAGTGTAAGTTAGCTAGGAAAGCATATTGATTCAAAGGAAAGATGAGAGACTGAGAGACTGAGGGTCAAGTGGACAGGAGTAGGAGGGGTGAAGAGTGTATGAATCCTGGTTAGAGGAGAATCTCAGAGACTAACAGCTTTGAGAGGGAGCAGTTGTAAATGAAGTGGAAGTGAGTGACTAAGTGTCCGAGGTCAAGTTAAGTTGAAGGCTACCAACAATTAGCAAATTCAAGAATGGTATGGGAGGCCAAGGAATGTTGATGGTGAAGTAACTGGGTCCTCTGTTAACCACACTCTTACCAAGTCCTTCCATTCTTTGGTCCTCCTAACTCTGTCCTGCCTACCTTGCTAATCCTCAGCTTGCTGTTCAAAGAAAACCATATAACCACATTGGTCGATTCCACTGGAAATGTACAGTTTTCGAACTCCATTGAGTCCCTGGTCATGCTGAGCAATCTTCACGTAATCCTAGTTAATTCATATTTTTACTCACGCTAGTAGCTCCTTCAACTCAAAGCCACCTACCTTTCTTGAAGGCACCCTCGTTCTGATTCGAAAACCTTACCTCCAACCTCACAGAAAAAAAATAGAAGCCATCAGACAGGAGCTTCCTTAAAACTCCACCCCACCAGACATATCCATCACTTTATCTGTCCTTACCTGTCCATTGTTTGCTAATCTAACTTCAACCTGACCCCTCTGAAGAATTTGCTCTGTAAATGAGCACCTCAAGCTTGTATCAACAATAATGGCTTTTCTGCTGGCTCTTTCACCAGGGTTTATAAACATGAGTAAGTCTTCCTCACCTTAAAATACACATCTCCTTGCCCGTCATGATTAATTAAGCTGCCACCACATCTTTTTCTTTAGCGGCTACATTTATGAAGCCTCACTTGTTTCCCCATTCCTCACCAACCATTCGCTCCTGCAATTCATTAAAGCATGCAACAAACATTTATGACAGCTAAAACCTGCTTTATGTACATACTGCTCAGCTGAAACTCTACCTAAAAAGACCACTGCTAATTCACTTGCCAAGTTCAGGCCTCATCTTTCTGGTACCTTTTAGACTTTGTTACCACACCTTTCCTCATTGGCATCCTCCCCTATGTTAGTTAGCCTTAAAGCCATCTCCCTCTTGGTGAACTCCTACTTGTCTATCCATTTGTTCACAGTTTCCTTGGAGACTCTTCTTCCTCCTTCTCCCCAGGATCCATCTTCAATCTTTCTCCTTGTTTATACACCTTCTCTCATTGGTTACATCAAATCCTGTGAATTCTACTATACTCATGATTCCAAAATCCATATCCAGCCCCAATATTTCCCCCCGAGGCATTTTCTCAGTTGCCTGCTAAACATTTCTATCTGTTTTTCCTGCAAGCACTTCAAAGTCAACATATTCAAAACAGAACTCATGAATTCCCCCGTATCAGATCCTCCTTTGTTTGTAAAATTCCTCCCCTGAAAGAAGGATAGGGAAGGAGGTTGGATAAATTGAACAAAATAGGAGAGTTTGTAACATGAAGAAAAGGAAGGGAGGAGAGAAAAGGGTTAGTAGAAATTATAGCCAACACTTATTGCTTGTTTCATAGATAATTTATTTTTTTTTTAATTTTTTGTTATTTCACACACACACACACACACACACACACAATGACAAATAATGACTCCCTAACAATGCCCATGTCCTAATCCTTGAAACCTGTCAATATGCTACCTTTCATGGCAAAATGAACTTTGTTTGTGTGATTAAAGTAAGGATCTCAAGATAGGAAGATTATCCTGGATTATCTAAGTGGGCCCAATGCAATTAGAAGGTCCTTACAAGAAGGAAGCAGGAAGGTCAGAGGCAGAGAATGGGAGATAAAGATGGGGTCAGAGGTTGAAGTGATGAAGCCTTGATCCAAGGAACGTGAGACACCCTAGAAGTAGCAAAAGGCCCGGAAGCGATTTTCCCCTAGCATCTCCAGAATCTCCAGCCCAGCCAGTACCTTGCATTTAGTCGAGGAATGATTCACCCAGACTTTTCACCCTGACTGTAAAATGATAAATCTGTGTTGTTGTTGTTTTTAACATTTATTTATTTTTGAGAGACAGAGAGAGAGCATGCACAGGGGAGGGGTAGAGAGGGGTACACAGAATCCAAGCAGGCTCCAGGCTCTGAGCTGTCAGCACAGAGCCAGTTGTAGGGCTCAAACCCACGAACTGGGAGATCATGACCCCAGTGGAAGTCGGACGCTTAACCAACTGAGCCACGCAGGCATCCCTAAGTCTGTGTTGTTTTAAGCCACCGAGTTTGTGGTAATTTGTTGTAGCACTATGGATACTGTCATTAGACCCATTTACACAAGAGGAAATTGAAGCCTAAGGCATTTAAATAGCTGATCTAAGGTCTCACAACCGGTAAGTGGCACAGCTGAGATCTGAACTCAGTAAGTTTTGGCCAGTCCCACCACGGAATTAACTCAATGCTGAACCCAAAGGAGTTTTCTAAACTAATGATCCAAACATGGTGGGAGTCCAAATGCAGAAACTAGGAGCTAAAGAGCAACAGGAGAACCAGGGACATAAAAGCAGGGGGAGCTGGTTCAAGGGTGGCCTTGTACAAGCTGCACGGTCGCCCAGCGTGGACTCAAGCTCTCTTGGCGCTTGCAGTGCTAACAGGGCAGGCTTTGTTTGCAAGGTAGTGTAGGCTGGACTGCTGTTCTTCTCTCAATTTAGAGCATCCCCATTTCCCTATTTAGTAACATAGGGAAATGCTCATGATACTTATTAAATATAAAATAAGTGGAACCCAAATAATAGAGACATTAAGTTAACAGTGATTGGCTTTGGGTAATAGAAGTATGGGTTATTCTTATTTTCTTACGTATGCTTTTCTTGTATTTGAAAGTTGTTCCACATGAACATGTATTACTTTTATAATCAGGATAGAGACAACCAGTAAATATCATTTTAAAAAGAATAGTTTGTGCCAATGATACTCTGTTTACTTTCCTAGGTCCTTTGCCAGCTCCACACCCGCCCCCGACCCCCACCTCTGGAGAAAGTGACTTAATGGACTCTGCATCTCTCAGGCTTTCTTGCCCGTGTTTTCAAGTTGGAATCCATCAATAAGAGTCTCTGGCAAATGGAGAATAGAAGAGGAGAAATTGGGCTATCTATTCTCCCAGATGTCCGGTAAATTTTGCATCTTTCAAACCATGCGTATTAGGCCGTGTCACTCGTGGCCATAGATCCTGTCAGGCAACTGTTTCTCACAGCTATGGTTCTCTCTAGAAGCTGGTAGCCGCCCTGTCCTCCTGCATCTTCAGGCCTCCAGCCAGTAGGCTTCTTGCTTCTCAATCTCTCAACACTATTCTCTGCCGGCTCCCCTACCCTGCCCGCATCTGCAAGTTGCCCTGCATTGAACCCTTTTCAATTAAACCTATGAATATACCATCTGTCTCCTACCAGGCCCCTGGCTGATACCACATTTAAGGTGAGACACCACAGCTGCAAGAGTGCAGAGAGGGTGGCAAAAGCAGATGGCTCGTGTTCACAAAGCAGACGTAGTTGCTCAATGGCAGGATCATTGTCTGGGAGAAGCAGTGAGGGCTGAGTGTGAGTAAGGAGTGATTTGGTTGGAGACTTTCTCAAGAAAAGTGATGGTGTTAGCAGAGTTCAGGTGGTGTAGACAGAGCACGTGGAAGAAGTTGAGCTTACAGCTTCCCAGATATATAGTTTATTGGTAGTTTTGCAACTTCCGGTGGGAAACTTGAAGAGCGTGCCCTGACAGTTCTAACTCAGAGTTCATTTATAAGACTTATGGATGTGCAGGTGCCTTCATGGATGCAGCCTGCTTCCCTTTTCAAAATTTGTATGAATTTGTTTGGACTCAAAACGCAAACACTGCAAAGAGTATCTGGTCATTTCCCTAGTGCTGGGTGATTTTGCTTCAGAAGTAACCCTTAGCCTCTGCTCCTTGCTCCTGCTCAAATCAGGTGCCTCCTGCTGTACTGATCAGATATCTAACCCTTGTTCTTAGGCAGTATCACTTTTACTTTCTGAACCAGACTTTGACATTCTGCCCTAGTGTTAGGCTTCCCTGCTCCCATCTTGCGGTTGGCAACCTATATAGACTCCTTCCCGCCTCTGGCAGATGAAGCCCATGACAGACACACCTCTGCAAGTGAACTTCCTCCGAAGCTGGACTTTAGCCTTGGAGCCTCAGCCCTTGGGCAAAGTGATTTGGGCAATAAAACCTTACCTGTGCACTGTGTACTTTTCCCAAGGACTTTCAGCTCTACCTCATGTGAGTCTGGATCTTTCCTGCCAAGATGAAAGGCAGGGGGAAAGGCGAGTAAAGAGGCTGAGAAGCTGCCCCACAGCCAGAATCAATTCCCTCATCGCCTCCAGACTGGAAGTTATGGAGCAGTGTTTGGTCAGAAACTCACAAAAATCAGACTTAGGCAAGCAACTCCCACGTACCCCTGTCCCTTTCTTTCCCACCACACAATAGAAAGGTGGTATTGTGTGGAGGCGACTTCCAGGGATTCTATCTTTGGATAGTCACAGGCCTGGTCCTTAGACTGTGTGTCTAGCTATGGAGCGTTTTCAGAGCTCCCAGATGATGAGGTGCTGGGGAACTGACTCAAAACAACTGAATTCACAAAAATTTTGGTTTAAATTAAAAAAAAAAAATACAAACACAAATAAAGTGTTTTATCTCATATCAATTCTATAAGGTGCATAGGTTCTGTTATTAATTTGCTTTACGACAAAGAAACTAAGACATAGAAAGGTTGAGTAACCTGCCCAAGATCCCACAGATAGTAAGTGGCAGAGCCCAGATTGGGACCCAGGGATCTGGTTCAGTAGCCTGTGCCCTTAACTGATGCACCAGGCTTCAGGATGACAGAGTAGACATTCCTGAAGTGATGTTTGGATCTCACATTTTCTCCCTGAGGCAAACAGATGGAAATGTAACCTACAGTCGAGATTGCTTGGTGAATATTAAGTACAAACAAATGGGAATTAGGTTTTCTTAATGAAGGGTTCTTCAGCTGAGAGTGCTTGAAATATATTCTTCCCCCACTGAGGGAAACACCGGCTACAGAGACGACTGGAATCTCCTGGTGAGGGCGCTTCTTTCTCCCTCCTGTGTGTGTGTTGGGGGACTGACAGGCCAAGGTCTTAGTCCCTCCTCTTTTCCTCAGGAGGCCATTGAAAGAGTTTTCTGGTAACACATTTTTCTCTTAGATATGTTAATGCTGTTGTCTTTATCACAGTTTTAAGCATGCTAATTGCCAGGCTCTGACTACAGCCCTTCTCTGATCCTTGATTGGAATTTAATCTGGAAACTCATTACCCGACCTTTCAGGAGTTAACAATTCTGGTTTAGCGTTTCCTGACTCTAGCCTCACCCTTTTGAGTTGATTTGCTTAGATGAACTCTGAGTTCTGAGGTGCTTCACTGTATTGCTGTATTTGTTCCCCCAGTTCCGGTTCTGCCACATGTCTGCATCGGCCAATGTTCATGTTAAATGGTCCTCTCCACATCACTCTGCATGGGAGTGGTGATATGTCCCCGTTTTGTTAACTCTGAAGTATTGCTCTTTCCACTGTTGGTTTACCTAAAGCTGCCTATTCCTATAAAGTGTTCTGTTGCAGGATTTTTTTACCTTAATACCCGGGATTCGGTGTCTCGCCACTTCAAAGAATGAAGAGGTGGACACAAAACCAGCAGCAGGCAAAAGTTTATTAGAGTATAAGATCAGAAAGGAAGAATAAATAGTATGAAAACTCCCTTTACAGAGAGGGGGCATTCGAAAGTGAATGCCTGCAACTACAGACAAAGGTCTCTGTTTTATAAGGCTCTGGTCTCACCACCCCCCTCCGCCCCATCCCTTCCCCCTTGTTCCTTCTCAGGTCTCACCCCTATTGGCTTGATAACTCTAGGTTCTGGGTTGTCTATTCCTGACTGGTTCATTTCCATTGTATGAGGGTGGTCTGTGGCCATAAGTTCCTTGTGGGTCCAACATTTTATGGTCTACTAATTGTTGGTCAGGTGTTTTGTCAAATTCCTAAGGGAAACCTGAGGGGGAGTAGGTGGGGTCTGTCACATTCTTAAGAGGAACCTTAAGCCTGAGGGGGTTTGCTATGGTCAGACACTCCCAGCATTGTTCCAAAGTACGTGTTTTTCCCCACCCAGGGACCTCAGATCCTAATCTTTCCCTCTCTGCCTACTGAAGCCTAGCTTTTCCTACCATAATTCCTCTATTACAGTCTCATTACTTAGCCCAATTCAAGTGGGCTTTGTAGAACTCTGACTGATTAAAACTAAAAATACCCAAATCCAGTGGTAAGGTCATTTGTAATAAAATGAGAAATAATTTTGAAAACTTAGCCAACTATCCAGATGCACATTGATTGGGTAGGATAAGTTACAGGGCTGATTCCCTCAAGATTGAATTTTTATTTTATCTCAGAAAGAGAGAGAGAAGGAGTAAGAGGAGAATGAGAGAGAGAAGACCAGGGTTTGAGGTGAAATCTTAGAAGAGGAGAATGAATTCATTGTTCACCTTAACTGTAAGTTAAGGAGTAGCTCAAAAATTTGGTTTCTTGAGCAGATTTTTTTTTTTTAAATTTTGAGGGTTCTTACCATCAGTCTCTATAAGGCAAGACTGTGGAAACTTTGCACATGACAAAATGGTTGTAACAAAAAAAATTTTGAGAGTTGGCTAAAGAAAGTTGATTCTGTGGATCACCACTCTTAGTTCTTAAATTTGATGAAAATTATAGATTTAGAAATAAAATAAACAAATCACTTATCACCCATATTTTATCACTTAAAATATCCTTTGAATATTTCTCTAAGGCTCACATGAAACTGGTGAGTAGATCAACATCATTTATCAGCCACTACGTGTCAGAAGTGACACAATCTCACAGGAGAACGACATTATTGAAATTTTCACCAATAGTAGAATGAAATTTTTCACTAATTCCCCACTTGGCCACATTCTGCTGATCTCAGTATTTTTCTCAATAAAATGTAACCCCCAGGAGAGCAGAGGTATTATATCTCATGTTTACCACCGTATCTTAGTTTATTTGGACTGTTATCACAGAATACCATTGACTGAGTCGCTTATAAACAACAGAAATTTATTCCTCATAGTTCTAGATGCTGAAGTTCAAGATCAAGGTGCTAGCAGATTCCATGTCTGTAACAGTCTGCTTCTTAGATCATAGATGGCCATCTTCTCACTGTGTCTTCACCTGGTTGAAAGGGTGACTGAGCTCTTTAGGGCTTCTTTTATAAAGGCAATAATTCCATTCATGAGGGCTCCACCTCATGATCTAATCACCCCCCAAAGCTCCACTTCCAAATACCATCATACTGAGAATTAGGATTTCAATATTTGAATTTGGAGGGGACACGAACATTCAGTCCATAGCAGACTGTGTATCCTAAAACAGAACCTTATCTATAGTAGTCACTTGATAAATATTTGCTGAACAACTGAATGGGTGTCCTCAGTGATTATTCTGGTCTAGCTCATAAAGTGGTAAAGAATCCATTATCCTTTTTATCAGTACACTTAGATTATTGACTTCACAAAACATTATAAACCTAAGGCAGAGATGAGAAATTGTCTGGATGAAGCTGAAAGACTAACTGAAATAGCAACTTAAGATGGGGAGAAACTTTTTTTCTGATAGCAAGTAATCCAAAACGTATTTTTTTATTAAAACAATGTCGATGTACTATGGGGTCTAATGCAAAATTCAAATTATATTTTTAGATCTGAGACATCAGTGGTGTGTTTTTCTTGCAATAACTGCCTTCCCCTGATGCTAGAAGTTCAGACTGATTCTTCTATGCTTCTAGGAGTCCTGCCCAAAGGCATTCAGATAATGGAAATTTAGGCCATTGTATCTGGGCCCATTGTGAGCTGCCACAACTGAATAATCATAAACTAAGTGTCTTTGGCTCTATTCTCTGCTAGTCTGTCCTTTGGTTTTGTTTTGTTTTGCTTTGAACAACCGGAAGCATTTACAATACATTCTTTCATTTATTTATCCATTTATTTTTTCGTTAAGTTGGTTAATTAGTTATTACCTAAAGCTCTCATTTACGTGCAAAGCAGAGTGTTGTTGTTGTTTTTTTAATTACATTATGTCTTAGGTTGAACGCATGAATGTCAAAATCATTGAATGAATGATTCAGAGACTCGTATGTACAAATTTATTAAGGAGTACGCTCAAAATAACTCTTGTGCAGAAGTAAGTGATGTAGGATTGTGCAGAGAAAGGAACTACATGGAGATGCATTTTCAGTGAGGGTCCACTGTAACTGAGGTGGCCATTCAGAGTTGACCAGTCTTAAGGCAGGGGACCCAGGCCTTTATACTCCCTGCTCCAACTAGATCACTCAGTGTATGTAGACATGTGGGCTGCCCCGTGGATAAGGTATGATTTCAGGCAGGGAGGCCCTATTCCACTGAGGAAGATTCCTGGACAGCATTTCAGCTGAGACACTCAGCTGCTAACAATTCTGGCACCAGGAGAATGAGTGTTCAGTCCTCAAGGTGGACCCGAGTGATACATCACAGCATGCACTATTGCTATAGCGGGGTTCAAATGCTCTTCCAAGGAGTTCCTCCTGACACATTGTTTCTGGAGAATGGAGTTTCATTGTTTCTGTATGTGTCTGTCATAGTGCAACTTCCAAATAGTTCCATAGTGCAACGTCCAAATGTTATTTAGGACGTTAGAGGGAAACATCCATGTCTCTATGCTGGAATGCAGGAAAGTCACATGGCATGACTCTTGGTCTGGATTTTCCCACTCCTGACATCATTACTAACTCTTAAAAATCAGGGTTCAACTTCCTTTCCTCAAGAAATTTTATTCAAGTATCCATGGACTGCCAGGTTACTCCAGTTATAATCTAGTTCATAATGGTAACGATATATTTCAAAACCCTTGGGTCCAAGGCTTATTGTTCATTAACTTACTGTTCATGAACTTCTTTCTTTTTTTTTTTTTTTTAATTTTTTTTAACGTTTATTTATTTTTGAGACAGAGAGAGACAGAGCATGAACGGGGGAGGGTCAGAGAGAGGGAGACACAGAATCCGAAACAGGCCCCAGGCTCTGACCGTCAGCACAGAGCCTGACGCGGGGCTCGAATTCACGGACCACGAGATCGTGACCTGAGCCGAAGTCGGCCGCTTAACCGACTGAGCCACCCAGGCGCCCCATTTCTTTTTTAATTTACTAGCACTTGTGTTCTTTGCTAGAAATAGTTATTTTCGGTTTACGGATTGTCCTCACTCAAAATAATGTATTGAAAAAAAATAATTTGGTAAAGAATGGTGGTTGCTGAGACAACGCCTTCAGGTTGATCCTGGGAGGCTCACCGAGAGCTGAGGCAGCTCCAAAAGAGCTTTCTTCTTTTTCCTGGATCCCTGGGGTCTCCAGAATTGAAGTGGCCTTTTAGTTCTTTCACTGACAGGTAACCAAGCCTCTTTAATCTCCAGCCTCCAGCTTAGCTGATCATTGATGATCAGGTATAGCTCTTAACATCAGGTCATGTCTTGGGTCATCAGTTGGCTTTTGGATGGCTGTCGTTGAATCAGAGGCCACTCAGTATAATCAGCAGCAATCCTAGTCCTTCAAAGAGCCTGATATTGCTGTTTTGAGTAGGGGTCTACAATAAGGAATTTGCAGCTAGAAAAAGCTCATTGGGTTTGGGAGAGGTCATGACCAGCATTTGCTACTCATCAGTGATACTCCCATTGGTGGGTATCGGGTATGAAAAACTTATTTTGTACTTGCAAACTGACAGTTCTTATTTGCTGAGAAATTCCCCCCTTTAGGTCTAATGAGATATGTTGAAGTCCGTATATAACCTATGTATATTCTTTTTTTTTTTTTTTTTTTTTTTAATTTTTTTCAACGTTTTTTTATTTATTTTTGGGACAGAGAGAGACAGAGCATGAACGGGGGAGGGGCAGAGAGAGAGGGAGACACAGAATCGGAAACAGGCTCCAGGCTCCGAGCCATCAGCCCAGAGCCTGACGCGGGGCTCGAACTCACAGACCGCGAGATCGTGACCTGGCTGAAGTCGGACGCTTAACCGACTGCGCCACCCAGGCGCCCCTGG